>NC_052489.1:22200237-22374915 GCF_009730915.1 Dioscorea cayenensis subsp. rotundata
TTAAAATATTTTAATAAAATATATAATAATTAATTAATAGAAAAATTTCCATTTAACCAAACATATAAAATATTATCAAGTTCTGACAACATTACTCGGCATGTTAATCAAATGAAAACTTAGATGTATTCCCATCAAATATAACTTTAGGATTAAATCCAGTTGGTCTAACGTAGATTCCGGCGAATCCAAAACTAATGCTAAAGATCGAGATTTAACCCATTAAATACTCTTATTCGATAGTGCTCTTCGATGTAACTACATGTTTAATTGTGTTCTTATGAGGCATGTGAGCAACTCTCAATGCAATCTCAATATTTATGATACGATTTATTTATATGCGCCCTCCACTCAATCATGATCGATGTGTTAACACATAGACGGGCTAACACGGCTTGGCTTCGCCATGCTCGAAAACAGAAAAAGAGGAGACCGATACACGAGATCCAATTAGTTAAAAGCCAGTGAAAAGACTACGACTATGTCGATACAAAGTTAACAATTCTTTTTACGCTGGTCATATGCGACGTCTTTCGCGAAAAGCGTTTACGCGTAAAAGACGACTCAAATATTTAATTAAAGTCGAGTCATATATTCTCTAATTTGTTTGGAATTTGGAAACTACTAATTAGTTCAATAGAGGTCGAAGCTCACTGTTAACGGCGGAACTGAGGCATCACAAAAAGCATCTCATGAAATCAAGTTTAATAGATTTTTAATCAATCCATGCATTTAAATTCCAAATATCTCCATTAACTTCACCATGTAATTGTTATCCAAAAATGTGTTTCTTGTGAGACGGAAGAAAGCAATTAATGCTTCTCCTATATATATATATATATATATATATATATTCTAACCTTTATTCTTTCACTCTCAAAACCTAGCTAGCAACTACTCTCTCTCTCTCTCTCTCTCTCTCTCTCTCTCATCCATTTGAGACAAACTCTTTCTTTCTTCTCATCATTTTCCTTATCCTTCTTTTATGTCCAACATCGGTGCTAAATGGACCCTACAATAAAAGACACGCACCATCAAGAGAGTACTTACGTTGTTGTTATGGGGGTGAAAATTTAGGGTTGAAGAATTGACGGTGAAGGTGGTGAACCATATATATGTATATATATATATTGGAAAAAAAAAATGTATGGCAGCGATATGGTGCTAAAAGTCATTTGTTGTACCAACTTGAACATGAGGATAAGAAAGCAACCCATGTTTGATCACCCATCCACTTAGTACACATTATTCTTTTTGCAATTTGCATTTTATTTGGATTTTAATTAGTATCCCTTACATATCTATATATACCTAGAAGGTATTAAAAAGTCTATTAAGAGATTTAAATGTTTCTGTGTGTGTGTGTGTGTGTGCTAATTTGTGTGTGAAACTATTGTTGGAAGGCCTAAAATTTCTTGGAGTTCATTGAAATCAATCCTCTTTTGAATTCATCATGGGATTTGTATATTTCATATAAAAGTACAATGCTGAATTATTATAAGCAAGATCTAGGGTTTGTTTAAGAGATGTAATTAATAAAATTGTTTGAGATTAATGGAAAATTTAAGAAGATCATTAATTCATCTAACATAAATATTATAAAAGCATCTAATTAGTATTTATTTATTTATTTTAAGATCCATGACTAGTTACATTAAAATTTAGTGTTTGATGTTTAGAATTTAGGGTTATTTAGCTCATCTATTACTTCTACACTTAAATAAATTTGTTTATAACTAGTTGTTTATTATTTTTAATTAAGTAATGAACATATTATTTTTATTAATACATAACTTTAAAGTTAGGATGACAATGAGGCGATGGGAGATGGGGATTGAGTACCTACCCCAACCACATTTCGGAATCTCTGACTTCATCCTATGGAGATTCCTAAGTAAAAACTTTCTCTAAAAACGAAGAGGACAAAGATATTTTGTCGTTATCTTATTCCTTCAATTTGTTTTTGACTATTCTTAAATAAAATTTATAAAAATTGTAGAATATATATAATATTACAAAATATATTAAAACTATAAAAATAAATAAATGTTGAATAACTGATTATGATTAATATATGTTAAATAACTTTTTCCTATTCACACTCCAAACCCCCCATAAATTGTTACAAGACATAACACCCAAGTCCTAGTTCTTGACAAGTTGTGATAATAAACATAAATGAAAAGGATGATACTTAGAAACTGTTTAATGGTGCTTTCCCATATATAATTGTAAGAGTACAAAGTTAGACTTAATTATTTCAAAAACAAATAACAGGTATAACAAACCCACCAAAGTTCAAAAATGATATTCTAATTAATGCAATGAAAGACACGGAGGGGAGGAGAAGATCGAGGAGATAATAATTAAAAGGGAACACATATATATGTTGGTGTTGGAATTGGATTAAGGCAAGGAGTAGGGGCCTGGTTATAATGTGGGTAGCTTGTGCTTGGAAAAGAAAAGGTGATGTTTGATGTCTGTGTATTGATCAGGTCTAATAAGGAGACCATCACAGACCTGTTCCATTGCCAGTACTACCAATCCCTGGCAGCAACCAGCTGCACATTTACTCAACAGTAATTAATATTCTCAACTCTAAAAACTACACAAAGATGTATATAATTCATTAACATTATAATCATAATTTATATTTGCATGAGCATATATATGAGCATAAGGGAAACAACAACAACAACAACAACAACAATTAAATGAAGTGTTCATGAGCAGTAAGTACTATAGGTGAAGGAGTTGCTCTGAAGGGTGGTCCACAGAAAGCAATGGGAGTTGAGAACATGGATTCCAAGAAGAAGATAAGGACAACAAGGCAAATTTCCAAGGTTTTACAACTCCACAATAATGGAGTCCTGTGGTTGTGCATCAACCATAGCCATCACTTCCTTTTCTTAGCAAGCCTTACACTAGAAATTATTATCTATCCCCCACCTCTCTCCCTTCTGTTGAGAATTATTGGTTTGTTTTTGTGGTTCATAGTCCTTTCTTAGATAAGGTCTTCAATGATCCTCTTGCATAAAAAATGACAAGAATTATGTGTATACGAATTAATAATACGTATCATGAGCAAAAGGAATGCATGGATAGAGGATTGGTTGGTAATAGTTTTTATTTATGGAGGGTGATGGGGAGGAGGGAGGGAGGGGAGGGAGGGTGTTGTTAGATCATTGTCTGATTTTGCAGTTGGATGGATAGATCATTTGACATGTTTCACATGTGTACGTTGCTCGACACGTAGCTTGTCAGTCTTTATTCTGCCTTCTCTCTCTCTGTCTTTCTCTCTCACTTCTTTTCAAGAACCTTAGTAAAACAACCCCTCCAAGTCTATGGTTATTACCCAAACTAGCCACCAGAAACGCATGAAAGATGACAAAATATATTAGTGCATATATATATTATATTATATATATATATATATATATATATATGTATATCTTTTTTGACACTAGCGCTTGTAATGGAAGTGGTGGGTGGTAGGGTTAGGGTTAGGGTTAGGGTTAGGGTTAGGGTTAAAGAGGAGACATGTCATATATGTGAATTAGGTTAAGTTGGAAGAGAAGGGAGTTGGAGAGAGGTAGGGTGGACATATATACTTATATACGATTGGAGTGGCCATTTTAGATCATGGTTCTATTTTTAGCAGAAGGGAATTATCAGTGAACTGGTGTGAACCATATACTATGCAAGCATTTTTCCTATTTCAAATGCAAACCGAGATGGTGGTGGGTAAACAAGAGTGAAAAACTTCCCATCATAAGAAAACAAAAGTAGTGAAGTTTAAAAAGTGTGACACTGTTGGTATTGTTGTTCCTTGTCAGCTCTTCACCTTCTTACCTTCATATTATTTGTGGTTGTGAGTAGAAGAAGAAGTAGAAGAAGAAGAAGAAGAAGGGAAGAGAAGAAAGAAAGAGAGAGATGGGGAGAGGAAGAGTTGAATTGAAGAGGATTGAGAATAAGATCAACAGGCAAGTGACCTTCTCCAAGAGAAGGAATGGTTTGCTGAAGAAGGCTTATGAGCTCTCTGTTCTTTGTGATGCTGAGATAGCTCTCATCATCTTCTCTAGCCGTGGAAAGCTCTATGAGTTTGGAAGTGCTGGGTATCATCCCTCTCTTTCTTTATATATGACTTTGTTTCAGTTAACTCACAATAAGTACAATAATCAGCTCCTGTTCCTCTTCTTCTACTTCCACTGTATTTATAACTGTTCCATTTTTATGAAATGAAGTAATAGTTCACACTGACTAATTACTTGAAGATCTGACCTTGTCTTCCACTGTGCTTATGTTCATTGTTATGCTCTTGATCTCTTGGATCTGGCATTCTTTCCATTTTAATGCAACATTTACTGGTACTGGTAGTGAGCTCCAAGGTTAAGTTTTCTCCCCTTCCTTCTTTCTTTAGTTTCTCTCAGAAGTAGCTAGTGTTATGGTTACGTTGTTCATCTTTTTCTTTCTTTTCTCTGTCTTTTTTCTTTTTTTCTCTAGTTGGATTTGTGTTTAGGGATGATGATGAACTAGAAATGGAAGGGAAAGGGTTAGTTGAAGGAGAATAAAGAGAGCTGTCTATCTTTCTTTCTTCATACTTTCCTTAAAACTAAGTTTGATGTTTTTGTTACTGTTGTTCTTTTCCATTTCTATGAGACTTATATGATAGTTTGATCTTTCCAAAAACCAGGGGTTATCTCTCCATCTATTTTTAAGTTCATATGAAACCCTAATCCTACATATTCCATTCTTGCACCTATTTTTATTTTATTTATTTGTTAGAGTTCCCTCTCTTTCTCTCTCCTCTCGTTTATGCTTCTTTAGATCGGCAGGTTTTTACCCAGGAAGGAGATGGAGGTCTCACTAAGAACTTATATGGAATACCCAAAGAACAAGCTAGTGTTTTCCACTACTTATATCATCACTGAAACACAACTCCACTCCTTTATTAGATCTCTTCCTTCTTCCCGTTTCTTGTTCAAAACTAAAGGCGGTTGCATCTCAGTCTTAGTTTAGCAGTAAATTTCTCTCACTTATTCTCAAGATTTGCTTGCTTTTCATTATATACCTTTCAAAGTTCCACTCGTTTCATCTTAATTATTCTCAAACGTTTCCCACGTATTTGCCAAATTAAACTCTTGAAAACTTGGCTATTTTTCATATTATACATTTGAAAGATCTTATATTCTTGAATTTTTGTTTTTGTTTTTGTTTTTTGTTTTATGTTTTGGCATAAACCTCTTCAGAGCTTGGCTGTTTTGCATCATATACCAATAAAAGTTGTTATACTCTTCACTTTCTCCTCTTTCCTTCACTTATTCTAAAAAATGTCATATCTATTTGCTTGTTTTCCATCATATGCCTTTCAAAGTTTTTATTCTCTTCACTTTCTCTTTTTTCCTATACTTATTCTCATATATTTCATATATGTTTGCATAAAGCCCTGAAATTGCTTGTTTTTAAATGCCAGATACCAGTCAAAGTACTTACTCTTTAGTTCCTCTCTTCTTCTTCTTCTTCTTCTATTTTTTTTTTCTTTTAATTCTGAAATATATCAAATATATTTGCTTATGCTCTACAAAACTCTTCATGAACTTGATTGTTTATTTTTATTTTTTTATTAAGTATTTTTCAAAGTTCTTCTGCCCTTCAGTTTATCTTGTTTTATTTTCTTTAAAGGGCACTGTCAATAGGTGTCCTCCCTTTATGGAGACAAGATGAACTGATACTCGTGTGAGTCTGTTAAATGCCAGAATATGAAGACCTATATACATGCATGTCTATTTCTTTCTTGTCAAGTGAGTCTTTTACGTTTGATGGATGGAGAGATGGTCTTGTTTCCTTAAAACCTGGAACTGATAAGGTCCTTGACGTTACCTTCTGATCATCCTTCACTATTTGTTCTTTTTCTTTACATGCATTAAAGCACTTTCAGCTATGGTTATGGCCTCCTTGTTTTAGAGTAGCTGTCATCTGACTCTTTCTCTCTTTGTTTACAAGTGTTTGCCATGCCTTTTAATTACTAGTTATGTTATTTTGATAATATTGTAAAACTGGTAGAACATAATCATGAGCAATTGAGCATAATAAGCTGAGTATTTCATGCATTCTTAATCTGGTTTCTTCTAAGGTTTGTTTCAAGCAGTTCATAGAGATATTTGGAAGAAAGGTATTACCCTTAGTTTTAGGTTCCATTGACTTGGATAAATTACTAAATGAGATATAATAAAGAGATACTTTTCTGGAAAAAAAAAAAGATAAAAACTCATTTACCTTCACATAATAAGTTTGATGCAGATTGAGCTTAACTTTTATGGAGTCCTTAAAGCAAAGCTTGTTAGCTAGTCCTTGTTGAATGATAAATTATTCTTACAAGTTCTAATATATATTCCAGTGCTTTGAAAGATTGATCATTTTTAAGCCAACTGAGATTGTAAATCAATCTCGAGAAATGTGTAGAAAATAGTTCACAACAATGAGGACTTGATCAATGAGTTGGTTTAGAAGATATTTCTTTGATTTTTGGACTTAGATAACGACATACATGATGAGCCTTAATATAGTTTTTTTTTTTTTTTTGGTTTTAATCTTAAGATTATGTTAACTTGCAGAATTGAAGTTATTAGTAGGGTTATACCTATATATATGGCGATTGAATGTTTTAATTAACAAGATACTAACAAAAAGATATTAGAACTAGTCTTTCATTAATTTGGCAAAAAGAACAGCTAGCCAATATATATCACCGTTAATTAGGATTAAACATTTTCTATGAGTAAAAGACAAAGATCTTAGAACCTGAGATTGGTCATCGGGAGGAGACATAGGATTTAGACTTGCTTGTCTCTTTGAATGAGTTTAGAACGTCACATCTTGAGGAGAAATTTAGTGATGTCTTGTTTCATAGAATTTAGATACATGAGAGGAGGAGCTCAGTTCTTCTGACAGTGTTTCACTTGTGTCTTATCATGACATGCAAACACTCTCCAAAAGGCCACTTCACTAGGGATCACATCATATTGAAACAAATATTAATTACTAACTTTGTTCCACCTCCATATTATTATCATCATATTTCCAAATATAAATTATGAATGCATTTAATTCTTGGTTTGCTAATGAAGTAATATTCTATAAAGTAGTGTGACTGAATCCTGGATTGTTAATTTGTAGAATACAACATAACATCAAACACTTCTGAATTATTATTTAACAAAATAGTTGCACTTTTAGATTTATAATAAGATACATTATTGTGTAGAATCATTGTTCGAACAATCTTTATTATACTACACTAGTTATAACTCACTACGGGTAAAATTAAACTATGAATTCTTTCCATATTCTGCAAGTATATCTTATTTGCTGAATGTTGATAATTAATCTGATCATATATGTTTATTCTTGAGAATTAATCTCATCAATATGTGTTAACTTGGACAGTACAAGCAACACGCTTGAGCGATATAAACGTTGTTGTTACAATGCTCATGATCTCACAATCGCTAATCGTGATTCGCAGGTATGTTTTTACTATCGCTAAACTGGTTTAGGGTTTAGGTTTCTGAAACAAGATATTGTTTAAAAGTAGTTGTTTTTTTTTTTTTTTTTTTTTTTTTTTTTCAAATTGTAGAACTGGTGCCAAGAGGTGTCCAAGCTTAAAGCTAAGTTTGAATCACTGCAAAGATCTCAGAGGTTTGTTTAATTTTATTTGTCAATATATATATATGTGTGTGTATGTGTGTGTATTTAGAGTACAATATATACTAAGAACTAGCAATTAATTGAAAGGCATTTACTTGGAGAAGATCTTGGACCACTAAGTGTGAAAGAATTGCAGCAATTGGAGAGGCAACTTGAAACTGCCCTTGCACAAGCTAGGCAAAGAAAGGTAATTGTTTCTTTTCATCGAAAAACATCAAAGGGTCATTATATACATACTTCATGTTTTTTTCCCCTTTCAGTTAGATAAACATTATGTTTTTTTTTAAAACCTCGCAAGTGGCTTAATTTTGCACTTTTCATTCATATTCAGACACAGATAATGCTGGACCAAATGGAAGAACTCCGAAAGAAAGTAAGTCTTATACTTATAAACTGTCTACAGAATAATCAAATGATACTTATTATTGAAACATTATGAGAAAATCTACTTAATTAACCAATCACATAAATTTTAAGCCTATGATCATTAGAGATAAACTCCATGATTTTTACTAAAGTAAACATAGGTAAACTTAGAATTGCAACCTCAAGCCTAGTTCCATACCATAAATACTAGAATCCAACAATGCATGCATGCATTTTTAGTACTTGTTTGGAAAGGACTAACTGTTCGTGATGTTTGCCATTAAAATGATAAGGAACGTCACCTTGGAGACATAAACAAGCAACTCAAAAGCAAGGTTTTGCTCTTCAACACAAATGTATTCATCAAACATTTCATCTATCTTTCAACTACTTTTAGTTTAATGATCTTGTCCTTATCTTTGGTATTCCAGCTACAAGAAGAAGGAGTCTCATTCAGTGCTATTCAAGGTTCATGGGAAGGAGATATCAGTACTGCACTTCCCAACCATGGATTCACTTTGCATCCTCATTCTAGCTCAATGGATGCTCCCATTCTTCAAATAGGGTAAGGTTCCATATATATATATATATATATATATATATATAGGTGTGGAAGCATGAAATTGGATATGTAATTTTCACGGACTTAATGTTGTTGTATGAGCAGGTATCATCCCTTTGTTCCTCCTGAAGCAGCTGCCATGCCAAGGAACAGTAATACTACTAATCATGGGGAGAACAACTTCATGCATGGTTGGATTCTTTGATAAAAGGTTGGACTGATGAATTGACAAACTTATATTTCTATGGTTGTTGTGATCAATGTGAAGAACTGTGTTGCATTGATCTATATATCTTAAAACTTCATTATCATGGTAGACAAATTAATGGGCATACTAACTATGATGTCTCATTGTCTTACCATCCTATGTTTTGAATGTTTTTAGGCTTGCATGTAGTTGAATGTCTACATAGACCATCTTGCTTCTATATTTGGTTATGATTTTACTCATACATAATCGTTCATACACATACACACATAATGTGAAAATTAATGCTGTATTCATGTGCTTGTTTAAAGTTTTTTTGACTTAAAACTTGGTCATTTTGACCATTCTATTGATAGATCACTGTGAACCTTAATAAATATATTGTTTTCAACTATCATTTAATCAAGCTACACTAAATAAGCTGTATGAGGTATTTATATGAGCAAATGTTATAGCTTTTAGAAATGTATAATATGCCTAAAGTAATATGCATGTATGAATTTAGTAATATAAATGAAACAAAAGTTTTATAAGTTCTAGGACGGTGAAACTAAAAATTAAGTTGTAAGCCAGGCCTAGTTTGAAAGACAACTTGAGCCTAAAACATTAGATTAATGTCATCTTGATAACTCCTTTGATGACAGAGCAGCAAGCGTTGTATAAGAGCTATTTCTGAGTTTGTTTCAAAATATTAAATGGATAATATAAATTATAGTCAATGACATTGCTTTCATAGAACGATTGCCTAATCAGAGATCGATGCTGTTCTGATTATAACTTTCATTATGCCTTCACGTGAGAATAATGATCTTGTTGGAGAACAAGAAATACATATCACAAGAGTGAAGCAATGTTGGCAACACAGGTTCAAGACCAAATTTATATGAATTAGCTCAAAATAGAATCCTGACAATCCATTTACATTTGATCATCAAATATATGCATGGCATGTCAATAACTTCAGTATATATAATTAAGATGGAATACAACATTACCTTATTTGAGATCTCTCAAAGCTTATTTCATGCCCAAAGGGAACTTCAAAATAGAAGAGTCATTTTCTATCACCTTCTTCTCCGTTTTACTCCAGCTTCACACACATACATACATAATTCATCAATATCAACAAAAAGTCTACAAGCCCTCTCTCTCTCTCTCTCTCTCTCTCTCTCTCTCTCTCTCTCTCCTAATATTTATTTTTTAAGTGAGTTTGCCTACTAGGAACATAGGGGGGAAAAGATGAAAATAAGTTTAGCATCCACTGCCACAAAACATAACATTACAAACTAGGTTTCAAGTTCTACACATCTCACTCAAGCACATCTTCTAGACAATCTAACAACAATGGTGAAATTCTTCTAACTTAACTCAACAATACAAAATTAAAGGACTTATTTCAGCAAAATTCAAAAGTATATAAGTTTTGGAAAACATGAGATCTAAAGCAGTGATGATCTACATAGAGGACAGGTAGAGTGGCCTTCATCCAGCCAAACATCCATGCAGATCAGGTGCATGGAAGCCATGGCAACAGTTGCTGAGCTCCCTAATCTCATGGTCTGGTTGCAAGCATGACATGCAAATAACACATAAATACTCACTGTTCTTCTCTTCTCCAAGAAACCTTCTTCTCTGAGCAATGCTACCAAATAAGATCACTGGGAGGCTTTCTTTAATGGAAGCTGGAGATCTTGAGGGAGTTTCTTCTTCATGTCTTCTGGGAATGGAGATATAATTGCCCAGAAATCTGGAACACATGAAGATGGAGAACCAATGCCTACAAGCTCTAGAAGAAGTATGTATGCTTTGGGCAATGATGTGTAGTAGAACGCAAAGGCCATCACACACACACACACACACACACACACACACACACACACAGATACAGAGACACAGGATAAGGCTGAGAGGAAGCGATTACTGAAGAGCACTAAGGGGGACCTTGTCCGGACAAAGAATGGGCAATTTAATATATTAAAATAATAAAAAGGGTTGGATAAGTGAAGACAAAAACGTTTTATTTAAAAAAAAATCCTCCAGGCTCCAGCAGAGGCGCTGCTGTTTTTATTTTATTATTTTTTTAATATTGTAGAAAAAATAAAAAATTACCAAGATATGCATGTTCTGTATTATTCACCAAAATGCACATTTTGGGGAAAATGAGAAAAATCTTTCCGTTTTCTATTTTGTTTATTTATTTTTTTAATTATTAAATAAAAAAGGGAGAGTTTTTTTTAAATAAAATAAAAAATAAAATGTGGAAAACCGGATTCTCTCTCCTTTTCATTTTTTATTTAAAAAAAATGGAAAAACTCCCGTTTTCCATTTTTGATTTTAAAAAATAATATATATATATATATATATATAACCCTCACGTCTAAGTTACTAACGGCCATATTATTTATTTAATGACTATAACTATTTCCATTGAATTTTTTCTAATTATTATTATTTATATAATACACACTTCTCACATCATACCATCTCCCCTCCATTCTCATTTTCTCCCATTTTAATCTTATTTCAACTTCTAATTATTAACCGATGCAGGTTTGACCGATTTACTTTGTACTAATTACTGACCGGTACAGGTTTGACAGATTTACTTTGTACTAATTACTGACTGGTGCAGGTTTAACCAACTTACTTTGTACTAAGTACTAACCGGTGCAGGTTTCACCGTCCTACTTTGTGCTAATTACTAATTGGTGTAAGTTTGACCAACTTACTTTGTACTAAGTACTAACCTATTTTGCACTAATTACTGACCGGTGCAGGTTTGACAGACAACCTACTTTGTGCTAATTACTGACCGGTGCAGGTTTGATCGTTCTACTTTGTGCTAATTACTGCCCCGTGCAGGTTTGACATCCTACTTTATACTAATTAATTACCGGTGCAACTTTAACCAACCAATTTTGTACTGACAAGTGCAAATTTGACCGACCTACTTTATGCTAATTACTGACCGGTGCGGGTTTGACCAATTTACTTTGTAGTAATTACATACAGGTGTAAGTTTTACTGTAATAATTACTGACCGGTGCATGTTTTACAATCCTACTTTGTACTAAATATTTCTTCTAATAATTTGTTACTAGTGTAAATTTGACCGCTTTATTTCTAATATTCTTCGGGATTCATAGTTTTTTTTTAAAAAATAAAACGTTAAATATATATATATATATAAGCTATTATATTTTAGTTAAAAAATTAATTATATAAAAAAGCATTTGTTTATATCTTAACGGTTGCATGAACCATTAAGATTTAAAAAAAAAAAAAAGAAAGAAAACTGGAGTTAATCTCACGTTTTCTAATTCTTTTTATTAAAAAAATAAAAAATATCAAGAAAGCGGGAGAAAAACTACCTCTTTTTAAAATTTTTTAATTAAAAAAATAGAAAACAGGAGAAACTCTTCCCGTTTCTATATTTTAAAAAAAAATAAATTAAAAAAGTTGAAAACAGGGAATTTTTTTTTCTCTCAACGTGCGTATTTTTTAGATAATCCCCAACATGCATATTTTGATAAATATTTTATTTTTTATAATATTTATAAAAAAAATCCTCCAGCAGAACATGTCACGTAAAATACCAGCAAAATAATATGGGGTTTTTTTGCTCACATTGGCCAACAAAAATACGTAATTGCTAATTTAACCACCACCCTGAGTTGGCATAATTTAGCCTTATAAAAGCCATATTTGTTTTTTATTTTTTATTTTTATAAAAAATATTATTATTTACTTATATATCATTTCAATAAAAAAGTAACAAAATTTTTTTTTATTCATTTATCTCTTGTGGAATAAAAATAATTAATGATTAAGGGTAAATGTGTTTTTATATAAAATTTTTAAAAGTGGGATAACATATAATCACTCAAAACTGAAACTAGGAAGCTTGTTTAATTTATACTGAAATAGTTGGTATTAAAGTTGTCGGTGCAATATTAGTTAAAACATGCCTTCAATAATTCAATAATCTTGAAAATTGACCACTGCCAACTCAATTGGATTTTCTTGGGGATTTGCCTGAATAGGGTTCTTTACAAGAGTTCTTTTCTATTTCCTCTAGCCATGGTCTATAAATAAAATAAAATAATAAATGAAATAACTAAACTATATCTATTAAAAAAAATACACACAAGAAAAGAGTAACTATCACGCCCTAAACTTGATACGCTGGATCCGAAGTGTGAACAAATGGTTGTACTCCTTAATTAATGAAGAACTAATTAATTAATGATATTCGCTACCTAAATTACACTGGCCCTATAGATCCCTGAGTGTCTCTTTGGAACTTAGACCTTGTTTGGATTGGCTTATCAAAAAAAGTGTTTTTTTTTAGTTTAGTAGAAGTGCTTCTGAAAAAAAGTGCTTTTCCAGAGTAAATTAAGCACTTTTTGTATTTTCTGTTTGGATTAGCTTTTATGTAGAAGCAGAAGCTGTAAAAATAAGCTAAAAAACAGTTTTTTTTCATAAGCTGGTCATGACTAGCTTTTGAAAAAAAGTTGTTTTTCAGTTTTTTTACAGCTTCTGTTTTTTTAGAAAAGCCAATACAAACAACATTTTTGGAACCCATAAGTACTTAACTTATAAAAAAACACTTCTGGGTTTTACAAAAGCCAATCCAAATAAAGCTTTAATTGTCTGGCTAGTTTTTATCTAGATTTACTCTTTTTTTTTTCGAACCCATACTCACAAAAGATGAACCAAGTATCATTTTACACAAAATTCATTGAAAATGATAAGCTAAACGTATCAATTTATAATAAAAATAAAATGTATATTGAAGCACTTATTACCACTCACCTCAATTAATGTTATGAGAAAAAGTTGATCCCTCAAACCTCTCTCTCACTTGGCAAGAGAAATAGTCATCATCATTCTAATGTGAAGGTGGTGGGAATAAAACTTATACAAATCCCAATGCATTCTTAGATTGATAATAACCCTATATATAAAGACCTTTTGTGCTAGCAAACCATAAAAATAATTTGATCTTACTAATATTGCTATATGACAAATTAAAAAATAATAATAAATAAAAAATATGTAATAAAATTCTGATTACTCTTGAACACAACTTGATGTTGATGGCACAAGGTTAAGCATAATGAAAAGCCACCCATGCATAATGATGGCATCAACAACAATAAAATTAAGGCTTAAATTTGCCATCTTTAGAACATCAAAGAACTCCTATTGGGCTCAACATGGAATATGGCAATGTTTGTTGAAACCCAAGAAAAATAAAACAAGAAATTCCAGACAAAAAGAATTGTGAAGGAAAGTTTAATGAAATTTCCTAAGAACACTCGATGCAATGGCAAGATCTGAGAATTCAGAGGGCTTCCAACACAATCACACATCATCATATTCAATATTGATAGAAAACAACTCAATACTATCAGAGTTCTTCCAAACAAATCCAAACATATAAAATCAATGTAAGATAAATTCCATCATATGAGTTCAGTAGTACAGCATACTAGTAAGGAAACTCAACAGCGGATTAGCAGTAAAAAGATAACTAATTCTTAGAAATTCCTCGGAACTTCCCAGCCTCTTTCGTCTCTCTTGAGCAGGGCCTTCTTCTTCTTCTTCTTCTTCAATACCTTTCTTGCTCTCTTCTCTTTCCCTTTAATAGACCTTTGCCTTGGGATTAGCTCTTGATAATCCATCCATAGAATACATATTCCATTGAGTTATTACAGAAAGTCAGAAAATTTTCTTCTAAAATTGAATTAATTGAATATGCGGGTTCTCCAGCTTATATATATATATATATATATATATATAAACGGCTAGGATAACTAACATGTTTAGATGGCAAAACTAAGTCTTGAAATATCCAAAAAATTAATAGAATGAAGAAACTAATCAAGCTAATTATGCACAAAGAATAAATATAATTAGCAAACTGCTACACCCCCTCAAGTTGAAGGGTGACCCCAACTTGGAGAGAAAGTGACTATGCGAAGTGCCTGACAAGCTTTTTGTAAAAATGTTAGCCAATTGCTGATTGGTGTGTATATGTTTCAAACTAAAGAAACCACCCTATAATTGTTCTATGATATAGTGGCAGTCGAGCTCAATGTGTTTTGTAAACTATGGAATACTTGATTCTTGGCAAGATAAATGGCAGCATGGTTATCACATTTCAGGGGAACAAAAATAATAGAAGGGGCGGGAAGCTCATGACGTAATCAGGTAAGCTAAACTAATTTTGCAATGAATCATCTCATGGTATGATACTTAGCTTTTGCAAATGAAAGGGAAACTATCTGTTGTTTCTTAAATTTTCAAGAGAAGGGACTTCGGCCAAAATAAATGTAAAAACCTCTGATAGAATGCCTGTTACATAGAATCACAATAGGCTTGAAGGTGAAAGCTATTGTCAATATTTGATAAGTAGCTAAATAACTGTATTTGACTATTATTATTATTATTATTATTATTATTATTATTTATAACACTTAGTATGTAATTATTGAATATATGATTGGATTCGGTGCTTAATTTGCTTCTATTTCGTATTCAAGCTAGAATGAGGACATATAGATTAAGAGGAACAAGTTCAAGGCAATTTGAGCCAATTTTGGAAGAAGTATAAAGTTCTTAGAGTGCCTTACGATCGGGCATATGGGTTCCATTACAGGCAAGCACTGGAGTAGTGCACTATTTATAGTACAGTAGTAAATCACAATTGCAGGTATTGTTATAGCCGTAAGCATTGGGGTGTAAGGACCTCTTATAGCTGTAAGAACCCCCCGATTTATGAACTATAAAAGCCTAGAAACTAGGGTTTCGGGACATCTTCTTCTCTACTATTTCGCAACCCTTTGGGCGACGATTTGGAGGATTTATATTGCATATCTTCTTATGTGGCGGAAAACAAAAAGGAGAGATTACACGAAGGTTAAAACTTCAAGGGAGCAGTTCATGGAGAGATCTCTTAGGAAATCTTCGAAGAACTTCATCCATACAAGGAGATTGCTGGCTTTGAAGGAGTTTTATTATTCTCTTTATGTATTTTTATTTCATTTGGATTGAATTAGATTGTTGTTCTCCAATAATGAAGAACTAATTTTCATTGTGTTTGCGCATAGATAAACTCTACGGTTTACTTGTTTTGAGACTTGGTTGTGAACTTTCAATCTTCATTGACTTATATAATGCATTATCTTGATTTAGATACAATTGTGTGTTTTTCTTGTCTTGGACTCTATCATAGCGAAAAATCAAGAGTTTAATGTTTTATGTACACGAGTGAGGAATCGAGAGATCCACCGTGTATAGACATACCCAAATTGAAGGAAAACATGCGTCCTCCTAGAGATAGAGCACTTTGGGATTGAGATTCCTCTCCCTATGTTTCTTCCAAGTAACTTAATATTAGGATTCTGTGCGTAATGTAATTGTAGAGAGTAAGATTTAGGAAGAGATTTTGATTTTATTGTGTATGGGATTAGAGGCAATTACTTAAGAGAAGGATATTGTCTAGTCCTTTGAATCCTATAAAAGACAATAACCATTGGTAGGAAAGATTGGTCCAAAAAATTAGATGATGCTCTTTGGGCATATAAGATAGCTTATAAGACACATTTGGGAACCTCGACGTATTAGTTGGCCTATGAAAAAGCATGTCATTTACCAGTGGAGTTTGAGCATAAAGCCTATTGGGCAACTAGGTTTTTAAATTTTGATTTAGAAGCCGTGGGAGAAAGAAGGAAAATCTAATTGAGTGAGTTATGAGTACAATTTATATCTTGTTTTACTTACTCCTAATTCATAGTTTTGCTTGTCTTTTGGCACTTTTTGAATATATATGATGCTATTCTGGGTATGTTTGTTCATGGTACAGGATTTTAGGGTTAATAGCTAATAGGAGTGATATCGGGAAGAAAATTAACCAAAGAATGCATATTTTTCTAAGTGTCCAAGCCAAGCACGACCAAAGCGCAGGCGTGCTCTATGACCATGATTATTATTGTTTGAAGAAGCCTGAGTAGCTGGCCAAGCATGGGGGTGCTCTCAAGAAGAACATGGATGGAGCACGGGCGTGCTTTCTCCCAGTGATTATCACTAAATTGGAGCCCCGTCTGTTCATAGGGAAACACAGTTTGTATGCTCCTTGCATGGGCATGCTTAAGCTGAATACGGGCAGAGTACGACTGTGCTCTCCTGTGATTTTCTCTGGATAACACTTTGCCGATTCTCTCAAAAACCCCAAGGAAAGCATGGTCTGAGCACGACCGTGCTCAGATTGTGTTGAGCCCAAAAATCTTTTTTTATCTCCCAGATCTAGGTTTTGAAAAGGGGGAGCTTGGCCGAGGATTTTCTTCTCCAATTTTGAGTGATCATCGGGAGGATGATCACTCTTCACCACATTGTCTAAGGGGATCAAAGTCTAGTTTGAGGCACTAGAGAAGTGGAGTTACCTCATTCATGAAGCTCTTGAAACACAACTAAGGAGATTTTGTAAAAAGGGGAGTTATGATTTCTCATCTTAGTGCATTCATCTCTTCTTCTAATTATACTAATTCATGAGTCGCTAACCGTTGCACAATGTCCCGAGATGCTGAACTATGTTTCTTATTATACTTTAAATTACTTGCTTTAAATGTCTATGAAGTTTTATTGTGTTCTTGGGTTAATTCATGTGTTATATAACATGGCGTGCTTGATTTGCGTAGTTGTTTGTGCAAAACTTGACGTGCGTGGATTTCCATAGTTGTGATTACCTTGTGTAGTTGAAAAAATTGGTGTGTATGAAGCCTATAGTTACATTTGCAAAACTTGGTGTATTTGAGAGCCATAGATGCGACATTGCTTTTGAGCACCCATTAGAACCTTAGTATGTACCTGGAAGACATTAGAAATAAGTCAGTATACTAAAGCACATGGGGATTGTCCCAGGGCATTGCTCCCTTGTCGTTGAAAACTCAATCCTAGTTTGCCTGTTTGTTCCACCCTTTATCCTTTTATTCTGTTTAGTTAATCTTTTTACCAACCATCCCTTGACTTATTAGAGATTAGAAGATCAATTAGTACTAAAAGTCCAATCCCTGTGGTACAACCCTACCCCTCATGGGGTACCACTTTATTACTAGTTATGATCTGTACACTTGTAGAGAGTGCATCAAGATTTGGCGCCATTACCTGGGACTAGCAACTTTTAGGAAAATTAGGATTCTAGTGATCTAGTCTTGTTTATTTTGTTCATAATTTTGAATATCTCCTCCCTTTTATATGATCATTCATTTTCTCTATTTTTATATTATTTCACTTTGTATTCTTGATCTTGTTTCTATCTTATCTTGTGAACGGACATTTGTATGACCCAAGGGAGCACTTCATCTCCATTGGCAAGCCCCGATCCAAAAATTGAAAGAAGTCTCAAAAGAAGATTGAGGCAAGTCAATCAAAGAAAAACAAGGTCTGTGGAAGTTAGTGTAGAAGTAAATTAAGAGGAAGAAATGGTCGAGAATCAACAACAGAGTATTTCAGATTTTGCACGACCAAACTTGGAAGGAGCCAGATCTAGCATCATTTGTCCTCCTGTTGTGGCGAACAATTTTGAGTTGAAGCCCAATTTTATCCAGATAGTGTAGCAGATGTGCCAGTTTGATGAGTTTCAAGATGAGGATCAGTATGAGCACTTGAAGTATTTCTTGGAAATCTGTGATACTTTCAAGGCGAGTAATGTGTCTGAGGATGCTATTCGTCTTAGACTCATCCCATTCTCGGTGCGAGGAAGGGCCAAACAGTAGCTAAGTTCCTTACCTCAAAGGTCTATTATTACATGGAAAAGTTGGTCGAGATTTTTCTTACAAGATATTTTCCTCCGGTAAAGATCACCAAGTTGAGGAGTGATATCTCCTCCTTCCAATAGATAGAGTCCGAATCATTGTATGATACTTGGGAGAGATACAAGGATATGTTGAGGAAATGCCCGTAACATGGAATTGTAGAGTGGATGCAAATCTGAATCTTTTATAATAGGCTAAATACTGCTACTAAGTAGATGCTTATTGCAGCTTCAGGGGTTCCGTATGCAGTAAACAACCAAGTGTAGCCTATAGTTTGATTGATGAAATGACAAACAATGGTTATCAATGAAGTTTTAAAAAGAACAAGCTGGTAAAGGCAGCCGAGATTTATCAAGTGAATGCTATCATAACTTTGGCCATACAAGTAGAGGCAATCACAAAGAGGCTTGATGCAATGCAGTTAAATTCTCAAGCCTCGGGATCATATTGTGAGAATTGGGGTCCTAGACTAATGATGAGTGTTCTTCTTTTGATATGGGCACCGGGTAGACTAAATAGGTTTACTTTGTTTAGCAAAACTGACGATACCAAAACAACCCATACAGTAACACATACAATGCGGGTTGGAGAAATCATCCAAACTTTTCCTGGCTAACAAGGACAAGGGAAAGTGGTACAGCAATCGCTTAGGCCTCCGCAACAACATACTCAACCATCTTTCCCTCCTCTTCTAACGAGCTCACAACTCTATTGACTAGGTATATAAAGGACAATAAAACTTGTCTTTCAAGGCATGAAGAAATGATGAGGAACACCAATACCTTTTTGAGGAACTTGGAGCATCATATGGCCCAAATGTTGAAGATAATTGAGGAAAGACTTCCAGGTTCTCTACCTAAGAACAACAAGTCAATCCCAAGGAATCTCTGAAGGTCGTTACTTTCAGAAGTGGTAAGCAACTTCCAAGCCCTAGTGACAAAGAACCCGAGATTGAAATTGTTGAACCTCAGTCAAGAGTAAGGCAGTCAGTAGATGTTGATCCTAAAGCTTAAGTTGCCAATGAGGAAATGGAGAAGGAGAAGGGAAGAACTGAATTACCCAAGTACCAACCCAAACTTCCTTACCCGGTGAGAATGAAGAAAGATCAACAAGAAGAGCAGTATAAGAAATTTCTGGATGTGTTCAAGACCTTGCACATAAATGTTCCATTTGTTGATGCTCTTACACAAATGCTGAGGTATGCCAAATTCCTAAAGGACCTTCTCACTAACAAGAGGAAGCTTGAGGAAGTGTCTTCAGTGACACTTAGTTAAGAATGTTCGGCCTTGATCACCAACAAGCTCTCCAAGAAAGAGAAAGACCTGGAGGATTTATCATTCCATGCACTATTGGAGGGCTTGTAGATGAGAAAGCTCTAGTTGATCTTGGGGCAAGCATCAACCAGATAGCTCACAAATCTTCCAAAAACTCGGGTTAGGGGAACCAAAGCCCACCACAATGACTCTACAACTGGCAGATAGGTCCATATGGCAACTAAGAGGTATTATTGAAGATGTGTTGGTGAAGGTGGACAAGTTCATCTTTCTGGTGGACTTTGTAATCCTTGATGTGGATGAAAAATTGGAAGTCCCCTCATCTTAGGAAGACCATTCTTAGCAACTTCAAAAGCCCTAATTGATGCGAAGGATGGTCGAATGATACTTCGAGTGTGAGAGGAAGAAGTCATTTTCATGCATCGAGACTCTATGAGACACTCTACAGACTTTGATGATACATGTTATTGTGTAGATGTGGTTGATGATTTTGTTTCTGAATATATGTAGGATACATTCATGAAAGATGAACTGTTAGAGCTATTAGAAGACGAACCTCTTGAAGCTGATACACCGAATAATTTAGAGGAAGTATGGTACCAAGAAGTGATTGTTGCTGGAGTGTCTTTTCTTCAGGAACCACGCAAGAAAAAATTTTTCCCATGCCAAGAGATGGTGGAAACAAGTGATTCCAAGAAAAATAAAACTACCTATTCCACAACTAACCTCAACGCGATATAATTTATGGACTTTTGGTGAGATTAATTTAATTAACACCTTAGTACCATATTCTTGTAACTGTATTTTAGGTGGAAATGAGAGGTCTCACTTTTTTGAACCTCCTTGATCGAGCGGAATAGGTAAGTTAGGCTAATGACGTTAAACAAGCTCTTCTTTGGAGGCAACCCGAGATTTTGTAGTTTTAGTTTAGTTGTTTTGTTTGTTCATTTTTTTTAGATTTAGTTATTTGTTTGATTTTGGCTACACCTGTCTTACAACTTTCGAATCTCACTATTTGGATTGTATATTGCTTCGGTTATTGTTAGTAAATTCTCGAGAGCATTACGCTTTATTGTGAAGAAATATAGCACATGAGTGTTCTGTGATTCTGACAATTTTCCAGATCCATATCCTTTTGATCATCACATTTTCACCATTAATTCTTTTTCAGACATTCTTCTGTGTATAGCCGATTATTCTCCCACTCTTTAAGCCATCTTTTAATTTATTGCACTTGAGTTGGATATGACCATTTTCTCCACAAAAGAAGCAGGTAGGAACTTCCCTTTTTGGTTTTGCCTTGGGCTTGTCTTTTTTCTTATGTTGATGTTGAGCCTTCACAAAGACATCTTCTAGTTTGTCTTAATTTCTTAGCTCCTGATGATTCTCCAATATAACCAACACCAGTTTTGGTTTTACTTGGTCTTTGAACAGTGAGTATTTCATCAAGTTTAGCCTTGCCTTTGTTCATAGAATCAATAGCTTTCTTCACATGACACAACTTTTTTTCATATTCTGCCAACTTCTTTTGAATAATTTCCTTTTCTTCTTTGAGGTGTTTGTTTAGTAGTATCATTTTATCAAACTTTTCAACATCAATTCATAGCCATCTAGAAGATCTTTCTTGCTTATCTCTCCATTATCGTCAGATGTTGCATCTGATATTGCAACACAATTTGCAACACTCTTGTTTTTATTGGAGAAATTGCAGGAAAAGCAATATAATGACTGGTCAGATCTTCTACTTCTTCTTCATCATATTCCAAACTTCCTTCTAATTCATCACTCCAAGTGGCTTTAAGTGACTTTTTATTTTTCTTCAAAGTATTGGCACACTCACTTCTAATATGGCCAATGCCACCACATTCTCGGCACTTGATATTTCTGCTTCTCTTGTTGTGGTATTGTCTAAACATCTTGTGTAGTTTTTTAGACAATAGAGCAATTTCATCTTCATGGTCGTCTTTCTGATGTAACTCAGCCTGTTGCAACACCCTTTGTATCTCAGCTTCTACCTTTAGCGCCATCCCTTCTTCTTTTATGTCCATCTTCTAGTTCATCGCATATGCTTGTAGTGAACCTATGAACTTATCAAGTGGCATGGTAGTGATGTCTCGTGCTTCTTCAATTGCCGCCACTTTTGCTTCAAATCTTTGGTAAGGACCTAAGAGTCTTTTGGACTAACTTATCATCTGAGTATCTTTTGCCAAGTTAGAAAGCTTGGTTTGCTCTATCCATCAGTTTGGCGTTGAATATGGCAATAGTCTCATCTTCCTCCATCTTGAGATTCTCAAACTTGGTAGTTAACATTTGAAGTTTTGAGATACATACAAGATTCGTACCTTCATGTATTCTTTAAAAAAATTTCCCAAGCTTTCTTTGACAATTCACATGTTTAGCTTTGCTTGTATCTTCTGTGCTCCAATTGCACTTCTTCTTATGGACTTCTTTCTTCTCGATATCTACTTCAAATGGAGGAAACCAACCTTCTTCCACCACGGTCCATACACTCTTATCAAAGGATTTGATGAAATCCTTCATACGTGCCTTCTCATAAGGAAAATTGGAACCGTTGAGTAATGGTGGTCGTGTGATAGATGCTCCTTCTCTTGCAGCCATCGTCGGAACTTGCTTAGACCTCGTCGGCTTTAAAACCAAAGCAAACAACAGTGACCAAGCTCTAATACCACTTGTTAGTTCTGAAGGGGTAGATGTGCGATAATGTACTCATACACAATCAATCATGCAAGAGAAAGGAGACACCCAACATGGTTACCCAGTTCAGCACAATCTTGTCTACGTCTAGGGGGTCGAGCCGGAGAAAACAATCCACTAAAAGAGGAAAAAAAGAAGAGTTATAATACTCACTCACTCACTCTCTCTCTCTCTCACTCTCTCTCTCTCACTCTCTCTCTCTCTCTCTTACGACAAAGAATAACCCTTTTTAGATTGCTTGATGCCCACTCTTCTCAACCTACACACTGGATCTCTCATCCGTGGCTCACCCTAAATCTCTATGCATGGTATCTTATATAGATGTCCCTATGTTCTAACAAAGCTTTTTTTTAGATTCTTCGCCGCTTCCTAACTTAGACATTTTTCAAAGTTAGACGTTGTAACTTCTGTTTTAAATGAGCTTGCAACATGGCCCACCTGTTGATCCTAACTGAGTTTCAGCTCCTGTTGCTCCAATTCGTGTTGCCACAGTCTACTCCTCTTGTGCTCCTGCCACCAGGAACTAGCCTTCTTTCTCATGTCATACCAGCCGGTCCTTCTCCCGAGGGTCGCACCCACCAAGGCGCAAAATCCATCTCACCAAAGATGGTCTCCAAAGATCTCCTCAAGATTCTTTGCAAACTTGGTCTAAGTTTGGTCTTTACAAAATCTTCAAACTTGATTTTCATTCATCCAAGTTTGGTCTATAATATATTGTTACTAAACTTGATTTCCACTCATCCAAGTTTAGCTCTTCAATATCTTCCAAGCATGATCTTCATTCATCCAAGATTGGGTCTTCAATCTTCAATCAAATCTATGCACTTACTGAAGATAGCTTGTACCCTTGAATAGATTATGTCTTCAAATAGCTTCACACCAAATTAAGTTTCATGCAATCCTTGGTCTTATCATGACGATCTTTTATATTTGCCAACAATAGATTATTCCTTTATTTGAATATAAACCTCTCATAAGAAAAGAGTATACCAAAGATAGATTTATCATCTTGGATCTTACCGAAAGATTAAATCATATCTAAGATAAAATTCTTCTTCAAGAGAGATTTTTTTTACTTTGATGCTCTTTCCAAAAATAGACTTTCAATATTTTCTCCATATGGTTTATTAAGAGAAATATTTTAATCATAATCTCCTACCAAGATCTTCTAGTTTTCATATCATTATCGCCTAGTCATTTGCCATGTCACCACCGTTTTAGCCACATCATCAAGTGTTTCTTCCATGTCATCAACCTTGACACTTTGATTGTCAAATCATTGCTCTTGCCATGTTAGCTCCCATGCTTGTCATATAATGCCAACTTAAGCTTTCAGCTCTAACAGTCATCATTAACCTCAAGATTGAAGCCCAATTAATGGTTGTCCTTCTTTAATTTGGTGTAGCAAGAAGAACGCAATCGGCGAGACTGGAGGAGCAGCTGTTGAATTGAAGCTGAGATGAGTAGCCAGAGTAGGTATCTTGATAGCCATTGAGCTTTCTTTATATTGGAGAATGAAATAATTGATTTTTTTAAAAGGATTTGATGAGAGGTTTTTATATATTTTTTTCTCTATTTTTAAAGATGGCCTACCACAAAAGTTGTGCTCCTATTATTATCAGTCTTTTCGTGATATTTTGTTGATGTATTTTTTTTCCTTTTTCATACAATATTTATTTGATTTCGTAGGCAAGTAGTCTATTTTAATAATAATAATAATAATAATAATAATAATAATAATAATAATCTACTTCACAAATGAAATTTATTACATACTAACAATTAATTTAGCTTAAAATAAAG
Organism: Dioscorea cayenensis subsp. rotundata; assembly: GCF_009730915.1. Lineage (NCBI taxonomy): Eukaryota > Viridiplantae > Streptophyta > Magnoliopsida > Dioscoreales > Dioscoreaceae > Dioscorea > Dioscorea cayenensis. The sequence goes on from NC_052489.1 coordinate 22,224,691, forward strand.
CAAAGGTGGGAAATGGTTGGATTTTATGCACAAATGATCTAAAAATCACTCCCATTCACTACTAATTAATCCTTTCGTTTTAACCCAAACTATTTTTTTTTAGAAAAAAACAACCCAAACTATTCAAGGCAACTTGCATTAATTAATTTAAATCAAAATTTTCATAAGAAGTTCTGCACTCCTCTCTGCTAGCTTTGGTTAGAACGTACATCACCCTCAAAATTTATACTCAATTACATTAAAAATGTACAAAAACCAGAATTTCTAATTTTTTCTAAAGTAACAAGTAACAAGATCTAGCTTAGGCACTAAGAATTAAGAATTAATTAACCATAGCTTTGCAAAGAAAGGAGGGAGATGACCTTGAGAGGCAACATGTGTGACCTACACAAGGGACAAGAGAGATGACCAAGGTCAACCCATTTGTCAATGCACTCCTTATGAAAACCATGCTTGCAATTTCCAAGCTCTCTAACTTCATCACTCTTTTCCAAACTCCCCAAACAAACAGCACATGTGGGTTCCTCTTCTTCACAAAACTCTTTTGCTCCTCTCTGCATCTTCATAAACTCCTCAAACTTAACCACCTTTAGTTGCTTCTTAATGGATAAAGCCGTAGGAGATAAAGAAGAAGAAGAAGAAGAAAGTTGTTGATGAAGATCATCGTCATCATGATAGATATGATCTAATGGATTAACATAAACATGATCCCATGAAGGGGCTAACAATGTCCCCCTGCCCTGCTTGAAACCAAATAAAGAAAGGCATGAAGAGATGCAAAACCAAAGACTCTCAATTCCATGCACAAGATGAAGCAATGGCTTTGGTAGCACTATCTTGTAGCATTCATTTGAGGAAGTGGTACTCATTGGAGATGTTTTTCTGAAAAGGGAGATGGATGAAATTTAGAAGTCATAACTAGAATCTGGTTATATATATATACAGACAGTCACACTAATGTTTTTGAGGGAGTGGTCCATCACCTTTTTATTTATTCATTTATTTTTTGTTTTTAAAATTTTGGAAGCATGTTTGGCACACATGGAAAAAGCTAATCAACACTTTTGTTAGCCCTTACGACTCATGAGGCATGACTTGATTGAAAGATGGCATAACGTGTTCCACATTTTTTTATTTTTTATTTTTATTTTTATTATTTTTATTTTTTTTTAGTGGATAAACCACAATCAATAAAAACAGAAACAGTCTGAGGCACAAGATACATAAGCGCACAACACTCAAAGGTGGGTACGAAGAGAGACAAAAGCAAACCATAACCACCAGAGGTGATTACAAAAACAACAAACCAACCAACGACCAAGTCTAGAGGAGGAATCCTCTAGAGACACATCAGAATATCACCCACTACACCGCGCCATTGTTTGGGGGACTCTCAGGGGGGACGCTCAGAGTCGGGTCCGAAGAGGAGAGAAACTCAAGGCTTCGCTTAACCTTCGCCAAAGGCTCTTCCAATATAGCTTTCTTCGAGTCGGGAGCTGCAGATAACCAAAGGAGAAGCATATGCTCAATTTTAACAATAATGGTAATAGATGGACAACAAATGGAATTGAAAATGTGAGCGTTTCTTTCAATCCAAATATTCCAAGTGATTGCACGCGCAAGCAAACCCCAGAGATAAATGAGTGGCTTTTTGATGTTTTTCCTCCACTTGCCCCAAAGATCGCAGAGCGACCTAGGGGCACACCAAAGGTCTAGTAATTGGCAAAAGAAATTCCAAACATGAGAAGTCACTGGACATTGGATAAGTAGGTGATCGGCCGATTCAACGTTAGCATGGCATAACACACATGTGATCGAGTGAAAGAGATTGCATCTACGCTTCGCAAGATTTTCTAATGTTAGGATTTTGTTATCACGCGCCAGCCAGTTAAACAGATTAATTTTCTTGGGACAATGACCCTTCAGGATAGTCGATGTCCATCCACAACGTAAACCTCCATCATTCAGAAAATTGTAGAATGATTTAACAGTGAATGTCCCATTAGCCATTAGATTCCAACGTTTTTCATCGCCTCCCGTGACATGATTCGTGTTGATCCGATCCATCAGTTCACAAGTAGATGCAAAATCCTCCAATGGAATGGGAAGCTGCCTTCCAGCTTGATCCTTGATGGAACATTCCTTGAGTAGTGCCAACTGAAAAAGATTTGGCCAGATATCCGCAGGTGCGCGCCCCTCAACCCATTTATCAAGCTAAAATAGTGTAGAGGCACCATTCCGTACGATAGGAGTCAGGTTAATACGGAAGGCCGATAAAATCTGAAGAATGCCATTCCAGAAAAAGAATCTCCTAGGACAATGCTTGTGGAAAAGGTTCTAAGAAGGGAAATTCCTAAAATAGTTTGCTCTAATGACAACTTCTCCACACCACTGCCGATCATTGATGATTTTCCACCACCATTTACCTAACAAGGCATTGTTAAAGGTGGAAAGGTTCAGGATACCCCAACCGCCCTGCTCTCTAGATCTACAGAGTCTCGACCAACCAACAAGCCTCATTTTAGTTCGATGCTCATCTGGGCATGTCCATAGAAACTCCCTTCGAATTCGATCAATCGAACTGACAACCCAACAGGGTAACCTAAAAATAGACATCCAGTAAGTTGGGATAGCCGAGAGCACCGAGTTAAGGAGAGTAAGTCGCCCCCCAAGTGAAAGCAATTTGGACTTCCACGTTGCCAGCCTATTGCGAATTTTATCAATCAGGATATCCCAATCCTGCCTTCTTGGTCGCCCCCCAGAAATCGGGACTCCCAGATAGATCAACGGCAAGGTACTAGTAGTACAGTGCATAGTGCTTACATATATGGACGGGAGGTCACAGTTTCTCTGGGAAGAGTATAAGCAAGTTTTGCTAAGATTTACCTTTAGACCAGATAGACCCTCGAATAAGTATAGAATCAGCTTAATAATACGGAGGTCCTCTGCTCCCCCAGTAGTCATAACTAGCAGATCATCAGCAAATTGTAGATGACACATCTTTTCCCCTGCTCACCTAGCGCAATCCCGTGAAGGATCCCAGTGTTTAGGGCATTATTGAACATGGTGCTAAGCACATCCATAACCATAACAAACAATAGTGGAGAAAGAGGATCTCCTTGCCGAAGGCCCCTATGGTATCGCACATATCCACATTGGGTACCATTAATGAGGAAAGAAGCTTTGGAACTCAAGAGGATAGTCTGGATCCATCCAGTCCATTTTTCGCTAAAACCCCGAGCGCGGAGCAAAGCAAAGAGAAAGTTCCAATCCACAGTGTCAAAAGCTTTGAAGAAATCCACCTTTAGAATCAAGCCCTGGAGACGAAGTTTTTGCATATAGAAGAGCAGTTCATGGGCTGTGGATATGTTGTCAATTATACAACGACCCTTAATGAACGCAGACTGCGTCAAGTCAACTAGCCCCCCAATCTTTCGACTGAGTCTATTTGCCAACACTTTGGACACAATTTTCGGGGTCGAATTAATGAGGTTGATTGGCCGATAATGGGAAGGATCATCTGGGGATTGGCATTTCGGAATTAAAGCAATGTTTGCCCAATTAATTCGTTCCAGATTGGCATTTCCCGAGTAGAAATCGTCACAAAGTTTGAAAATGTCCAACTTAACGATATCCTAACATTTTTGAAAGAACAAGATTGGGAATCCGTCTGGACCTGGGGCTTTATCAGGACTCATACCAAAGACAGCCGTCCTAATTTCCTCTTGAGAGAACGGGGTATCTAAGGCCGTGAGGTCCTGGTGAGCTTTATGTCCCAAAAGGTTATCCCAATCAGGTTGGAAATTATGTTCTTGAGTCGAACCAAAGAGATCTTTATAAAAGGATGTAAAAGAGTCTCCAATCCTTTCATTATCCATAACTCTTTGGTTATCATGCCTAACCCCAGGAATGAAATTTCTATTCTTGCGACCATTGGCGACAAAGTGGAAAAAACTAGTATTTTCATCCCCATCTTTGAGCCAAGTAATTCGCGCTCGTTGTCTCCAATAAATCTCTTCTTGTTTGAGGATCGAGTACATTTCCACTTTGACTGTGTTGTCTTTCGCTCTTTCTTCTTCCGAGAGGGGACGTGATTCCATGATAGCATCAATCAGTCCAATCTCATGTAGGAGCGCCATTTTTTTCAGCTTAATCGAACCAAAATCCACTTTAGCCCAATTCCTCAGCTGCTCCCTTAAAAGTGTGATCTTTTTGGCCAAGATGAAAGCCCCACAGCCCCTCAGGTGTGGTAACTCCCACCAATCCTTGATTAGGTCCATGAAATTTTCCGCCGTGAACCAAACCTTTTCAAAGCGAAAAGGGCGCGGCTTAGGGATATGAATACCAGATTCAAGCCTAGCTAATTGGGACATGATCGGATCCCAGTCTCGGAAGACAGTTTTGAAGGACTCTAGGAAACCACTCAATCCATTTAGAATTAACTAAAAAGTGGTCCAGTTTCACCCAGATTGGATCCGCTTGTCCATTGGTCCAAGTGAAATGTTTCCCAAAGGAGGGCGGCTCTAAAAGCTGGAGGTCCATGATTAGGTTTTGGGCTAGCCGGATATCCTCACGATGGTATGATCCATTCGATTTATCAGCAGGGTCAAAAATTGAATTGAAATCCCCACAGATCACCCAAGGCAACGAAGGATGGGAAGAAGAATGTCTAATTTCTTCCCAAAAATGACGTTTAAGTTGCTTAGAGTTAGGGCCATAAACCGTGGTACAAACCCAGATGTCTCTAGTCATTTTATTAGTAAACTCTAACGTCAGACTAAATCTCCCCTTAGATTTTAGTTTTCCTTCAAATAGAATATTATTCCACCCGATAATTATTCCGCCAGCCGACCCAACCGCAGGAACAAAACAAAATTTGTCTAAACGTGGGCCACCAATCGAACGCCAAGTAGCTGGTTCGATTGTGCTAAGTTTGGATTCTTTGAGGCAACAAATATCGGCATGGTGAAGTTGGAGAAAATCTTTAACTAGGAAACGCTTCGAAGGCATTCCTAGACCTCTTACATTCCACGAAATGATATTCATTAACAAATTATTGTTTTCCTAAGGCGGTCCCTACCCCTAAGGTAGCCGCTACATTCCCCATAGAGGATGAACGATGTGATTCAAGCATATGTAAATATGAGAAACAGTTGTCCCTATGTTGCATAGAATCAAAAGTAATTCCACATGCAGAGCAATAATTTTGCAATTGGATATCAGACCATTCAGTAATAAGAAGAGGGGTAGAGGAAGTACCTTCTTCTGGGGTAGAAGTAGTAGTTCCTTTCTTCTTTACTGATTTGGGCGGCTGAGAAACGAACCCTGCTTCCTCAGTCCACCTGGAGGAAGGCTTCTTTTTTCGTTCACTTCTTCTGGCACCTTGAGCGGGGTCGTCAACTTGCCCAGAATTGAGCAACCGCTTAATCTTTACTTCAAAGTCTGATTCCGATTCATCAGTACCAAGATTGTCTGAGCTATCAATATCATGACCCGTTTCTTCCAAATCCTGATGAATATTATGTGGGGATAGGATCTCAGTAAGAGTATCACCCCTCCAAATTTCTAAATGATTGTTTTGTGTCTTATCTTCCTCCCGTGAAGACCAATGCAAGATGTCTTTTGAAAATTGGCCGGGAACCAAGGTCCACACCCCGTGCATGAAGACCCAATTAAAATTGGGTGGGCATTTAGAATTAATCTTCTGAAAAATAAATATTTGTATTATTAATATTATTTTATTTTATTTTATTTATTTATTTATTTATTTACTTATTTATTTATTATTATTTTATTTTTTACGAAGTGCATCACCGGAAATTTATGTTCTGACTCTCGCACTTACTCGACGGATGCAAAAATTAGAGTGCAAGTCCATTCTTACAGTCGAGGATTTTTTTTCCGGTATCACTACATTCAACATATTTCAAACCTTAAATAATAAAAATTCCTATAGAACATTTTTTACAGTGGGACAATTACACTGGACCAAAAGTCATTTTTATGTGTTATGGGTGAAAATCATGTGATTATTATCAAATTTTTGTTTAATTTGTTCTCTATGGTATTTGATATATATATAGGTAAATAAAAAAAGTAATGTTATATAGAGTGAAAAAACCACATGACACCAGCCACACGACTGATGTGGCTGGTGACGTGAAATTTTTTTATTTTTTTAATTAAAAAAAAATTTAAGTAAACATTAGGGCACATGTTGTGTCTCTCTCGTCTGGGACTCTCTTTCTCTCTCTTTCTCTCTCTCTCGTGTGGCTCTGTGCTCCCGGCCGCCACTTCCCTTCCCCACCCCCGGCCGCTGCCCCTCTTTCGTTTGGCTTTGAAGAAAATTTAGGGCACAGGTCGGCCCTAATTTGTGTTTCTCTCGTGTGGGACTCTCTCTCTCTCTCTCTCTCTCTCTCTCTCTCTCGTGTGGCTGGTTCTCTGAAATTCTGGTGTACGAGAAGTGGCGGCCGGGACAGGGGCCGGGTGTTGTACCCGGTCCAAATTTGGACCTATGATCTTCTCTTATTTTTGTGAATACATTAGGGTAAAATAGTCATTTTGCATTTGTAGATTTTTTTACTTGGATTGCATAGTAGGATATGTGCGAAAAATCCCTCGCCAAAAATCCGGGGCAATTCCGTCATTTGGATCCATTCTCTATTATTTTTCTATTAGGAGGGCAATTAGGGTCATTTCCTAAAGAGAGAGAAAAATGAATGAGTGAAACAAACCACCTGGAACCTTCTTCTTCATTTTCCTTCTCCTTGCTTCTTTTGTTCGGCCGATCCTTAACCCTAGAAGATTTTCCGCGAGAATTTCCGGCAAACTTAAATACCAAACTTATTCCTCTCTCACTCCCTAATCCGGTAAGCCTAAGATTCAATGTTTTTTTGTTTTGTATTTCTTCCGTATTTCCTTGTTTTTTTAGAATTGTATAAAAAAACTTTGATTTCTTCATGGATATGATGATTCATAGGCTTAAATTGAAGCCAATGATTTATAATGCATGTATGAGAATGTTGTAGAAGAAAATTTTTGATTTAGAGTTGTAAATTGGGAGAAAACCATAGTATAAGGTTCGGGTTTACTGTAGCAATTCCGAAGTTACTGTAGCACCGAAAATTTTGAGTCTTTTCTGGTATTTCTTTGGTTCACATTGAAGCTCTTCATACCCTGAACTCATTGGAACTAGTTTTACTCCATTCTGAGATCGTTTGGATCCAAAATGACGATGTTTTGCCCTAAAACCCTAATGTTTTGTATTAGACATGTATAATTGTATTTTTATACATTTTCTTGTGATTATCATTATTATGTTCATTAGAATTTGGATTCCCTGCTTGTATCTAGGTGGCGAGCGTCCTCCAAGGGGAAGGAAACCGCCAATCAGTGTGCGCGTCTCCACGCGAGGCAACATGTTCTGTGAGTGGGTTATGTTGAGTGCACAATTCTAATTGAGTATCGAAAATATTTTATTTGTTTTTTTCCGAAATGATTTCCATGGCTTTATCATGTTTTCAAATCACTGGCTATAGGAGAAAAGAAAGTGTAGATGACTACTAGAGACTATGGTTTATTTAAAATGACTTGTGGTTTACTCTCTGAAAAATCATGAGAAAGCTTGTTAATGTTGTACTTGCGTTAGTTGAGATTGAACTTGAGGATATACATGCTTGGTGGATGAATGGAAATTGCTGATTATTACAACAAGTTCATGGAGCTTATGGGTTATAAGTAAAATTGATTATGTATGTTCAATGGATGATTTAATCTCCCTAATGATGCATAATTTCTGAAGTTTTTGAGGCATGATGTGATAAACATGGTACATGGAACCCTGATGAAGTCTTGAATGCTAAGGTACATGACTACACTAGTATATTGGAATTGGAATAACTTGTGGAACCTTATATATGATTTTGGCTAGTCAGTGAGATTTATGCTAATATATTCTTTGTAATATCTGAGAACCATGGGTGACATAATTACACTTATGTAGTAGGATTCTCACAAATTGATGAGGTTTGTTCTTGTGAGCATAGTGTAGGGTGCTTAATTGTAGTTTGATCATATCGGGATATACATATGTATATATATATATATATATATATCGGGTGGATGCCAATGATTATGATTATTATTCTAAATGGAATTTATTTAGAAGGTTGATGATGAATAGCTTGAGCTATATATGTGACAAGTGTTGAATTGCAAAGACTGAATATTCCTGTGAATTTTTAATAATAGCTTGATTTAATACATCCTTAGAGGAGATAGTCAACTTGTGAGTATTTTGACAATGAAATTATTATAGATGAAGTAAATATTAATGTTGAGGTAGTGGCACTATGATAAGGATCTAAGACATTGTTGAGTATAAGAGAGGCTCGAATAGTAAAGGCTTGTGAAAGTAAATACCTAATGATGTGTAAAGTAGGATTTAATTAATGTATATTGGTAGGTGTAAATATATGTGATGAGATGAACATATTTTTCATGACTTGTAAAAGTATTTAGAGGTTGTGATAGACTAGACCTTGGGGGATTAATCTTGTATTTGGATGAAAACTTAGTGAGTGAAGAAAGAGAAAGCTAGAATGATCCTAAGTAACTTGAGGTTTAACTAGAACAAAAAGCTATGCTTGTTTTGATGCCTTTTATTGTATTTCAAAAACTTAATGTTTCTTTTTCTACACTCGTTGGCATCAACTTTTTAGAAATGGTTTGTAAAACCTTTCACTTGTATAAAGCATGCTTTTTGATATTTATGGTTATGAAAAACAAAAGGGTTTTTTTATTTCGAATGGCATGTTCTTCTAGATTGTGGATATTATAATGCGTTTAATATTGACTAGTTTTATTGTCTAAAGCAATGCTTCAGAGCTTCGCATATTATTGTGTTATTCTTGACATTTGGACGAAATGTTTTTTTGAATGTATTAGCACATCGGGATTGGAATACTTTTTGAAAGTTTACATGCATTACTATGCTTTGGCTTTGGATTTGTGGAAATAATGTTTATTCCCGATATGTGAATGCTTGTCCTGGATAAGGACCTTGTGACATGAGTGATTCAGATTGTATTATTGCTACAGCTACATGTTGGTTTGGATGGTGACGGCGGGCTAAGGCCCGACTACTGCAGTAGTGGGTCCCAACGGGCCAGCCTTTAGAGGTGGCGTTGTGGACCTGGGTGTTGATTTGTCCAGATCAGGTGGGAGCGTAGAGCCCTGATTGGATGATACATCGGGATCCCGGGGTCACCACACGGGACCGGTGGGCCAACGTCAAGGGTGCGAAGACCTTGACGGCTCTCAACTTAGTCGTGACGGCGGCTAAAGTTAGAGAGAGTGTTTTTAGGCCATTGTTTATTTGATCGAGATGAAATTTCAATATTTGAGGAAAATTCTATTTTCTTGCAATTGGTATATTCGAAGTGTGATCTTTCACATAGCATGTTTGACATCTTAATGCTTTTCGAACATGTATCATGCAGAATTGAGGGTTTGTGATTATCGAGGACTTTTTATTTGTTTAAGTTGGTTTTTCTACTCATTTTGGGAAATTATATCCAGGCATTTGTTTTATACATGTTGATGTTTTTTTTGTCTATACTCGTGAGAATTTATGTTTTGGTTTTTAAATACCAAGGTTTCATATCCTGTATTTTCATTGTGTTGCAAATGTGAACGTTCTAGTTCATTTATGTTATTGTAAAATGTGTTTATTGGAATTTCCTCGATTTGTTTTGATATTCTGTTAGATTTGTGCTAACCCATTCACTGAGTGACTATGGTTACTCACCCCCCTCCTCTCTTCCAGGTTTTAGTGGTTTTGGTCGTCATAGCGAGGCGAAGTGCTTGGCAATTTGTATCCCGAGTCAGGTTGCATTGTATGAGTGCAGTGGATCCACTAGTGTTATTAACTCTGTAAATGTGATTTGTATATCTTTCACTTTACTATTGATTCTTCGAGTGAAAGTTTTGTTTTTGGTACCTTTATTATTGCGGTGTTGTTTAGCAGGAGTTTGTGAGCCTTGCGATGACTCGAGGGTTGAGTGGTGTGTGTCCCTCCTCGGGATTGTCGCGGCGGTTGTCACGTGGCGGGCCCGCGGGTCGGGACGTGACACCGGGAGCTGAGGGAGAAAGCAGCAGTCTGAATGGGAGTGAGGGCGGGGAGAAGCGGCGAAGGATGGAGATCGGGAGTGGGGAGAGAAATGACCAGTGGGGCCAGGGGCAGGGGGGAGGAAGCGGCTGGGAGAGGAAAAGAAAAGCAGCAGGGGACGGGGCCGAGGGACAAGGGTGGAGAAACGGCAGGGGAGGCGGGGAGGGAAAGCAGTGGCGGGGACGGGGCCGGGGGCGGGAGAGAGAAACAACGGCCGAGACGAAGCCGGGAGTGGGGGAGGGTAGCGACACAAGAGAGAGAGAAACGAGAGAGAGACAAACTCACGTGTTACTTTATCAATATTGTTTTGAATTAAAAAAATTTCCACATCACCAGCCACATCGGTTGTGTGGCTGGTGTCGTGTGGTTATTTTCGCTCAATATAGCATTACTCAAATAAAAATTATAAATAATTTTTGATAAAATTACTAAAATAAACTAGAAGATTTTTTAAGCGTCAACTATTAATGTGAACAATTTTATGAGATTATTAAAGGTTCTTATATAAGAAAGTATGATGAAAAGCTTTACATATACAAATGACCATACATACTAATAAAATTACGATAAGCATTTGTCAAGAATATGCATAGATCTTGGATAACCTCAACAAATACATTTTAATCTCGTCTTATGTAGATTTTAAAATTCGATCTTCAGTTGTCTCTAAAACAAGTACTTTACACAAGACACTCAATATGAATAGACCATGAAGCTATTGATCAAACTATTTTAAGTTTCAAACATGTGTATAAAATGAGATAAATAGTATTCCTTCCTCCCATGCTTATACATGAGAATATATTGAAAAACATAGATCACAAGCTTGCTCATGGTCACATGCTTGCGTAAGGTTATATATATAGAAAAAATTAGATCACATGCTTGCTCAAGGTTTATAGACATCTATATATATATAGATATATTATATTAATGTTAGATGTATTCTTTTATTCAATTTTTAAATTCACATTTTTTTGAATATCTAAATTATATTTACTCTTATATCATGTTAATTAGAACCTCCAATCTAGTGTTGATATTCCTCATAGTAAAATATTCTTCTTAACTAACCAAATGTACACATAAATATTTTTACTCAACTGCCACACGCTTCCAACCTTGATTGTTCAGTCATAAATTAAATTAATAAATGCTTCACCAAACCTTATTCATGTGCTTACTCAAAGAAAAGGAGCATATAACAAAAAATAATTTCCTAATTTTCCAATATTTTAATGCAAACTATTTTCTATGTCAATTGACAAATCAACTTAAATGTGGGAAGGGATGAGACTAAATATATCTTTATGTTTTTTTTAATAATTTGATTTTAATAGTTTTTAATCTCCATGACACTAACTCCATCACTGTTCAAAATATACCAAAACTACCCTTGTATTTGAGACTAGCTTTCCAGTTTTGGGGTGGGAATGTCAAATATGAACGTAGAGTTCTTTGTTATTTTCTCTTTTTATTAAATATTAAAATACAAGAATTTTTATTGGGAAACACCAAATGTTTTTTAGTAAATGAAAAGGAACAAGACCGGAATATGAATGGGAGAGAAGACTTGCTGAGTTGTGGTCAAAAAGTCATGTTTCACAGACTGAATGAGAACTTTCTCACTGGTTTCATCATAATTCATATGGACATGAGAAAGTCTTAAGTTGCATTCAAGTTAATGGCAAAATAAGGACTAATTAATTAGCTGGTCAAGGCTAGTCATTTTCCAACATATGTACACTTGAAAATGGACTTGCATATAAAAATATGACTAGTCAAAAACATTGAATCAAGCTAGCTAAGTCTAAAAGGAAGAAAAAAAAATTAGGAATCATTTATTATAATTTTTTTTTAATAATTACACAAGCTCAACAAACACGATTCAGTTATATATTACATTTGTGCAGCACATTTTAAACCAAATCCTTTTATTTTTTGGATAGTAATAATTAATTTGTAGTATCAATACTAATGTAAGGCTACTAATGAAGATTATATATTTTTTCTCTTTCAAGTTCCCTACTTTTATTATGTTAATGAACTGTATGATTTATGTGCATGAATGAAGCTTTCATCTCATCAAGGGATATAATAAACATATGAATACTAATGACCCTCAATTATTTCATTGATGGAGGTTTAAAAATTGGTCTTTTAAGAATTTCTCTTGACTAATTATGAACTGTATAAGATATGTACTCGTTTATTATAGTATACATAGAGATTAATCGAATACGTGATTCGATTAATCTGACCTACATCTAATGACAAAGAGAGTACTGTTTTTACTTCTTTCATAATTGATATAAGAAAAACTGTTATATAACCATAAAAAAGCACCTACATAGAAACCCAAAATCAAACCTGTTTTAAATTTTTAATTAATCTTAATTATATTGTGAAAAAGATATTCAGGTCTGTCCACCTCCACCCTCCACTTCCACCACAAATCTTACAAAAAAAATCCTCTTGAGGTCCCAAAAAAAATAGATCAGGTAATCATCTTAAATGATCACCAAAAATCCAAGACACATCACGTCATTAATTTAATAAAAATGTAACTCGTAATATATATAGGAAAATATATTAACAGCAAAAAATTAAGCTCTCTCTTTGCAATAAAACCCAAATTGTTTCTCACATTACTTGTTCCATAAAAGTTTATAAAAAAATGATCTCTTAGAACGTTTCTTATCCTTTGAAGGCAGTAAATGAGATCTACACATAGGGCAAGTAAGGTGCTCTAAATTCACCCACTCGTCTATACATTCCTTGTGGAAGACATGAGAGCAGTTCCCAAGCTCTCTCACTTCATCCTTCTCCTCCAACTTGCTCAAGCACACTCCGCACACGGCTTCATCTTCTTCGCAATCTCCGGCCTCTTCGGAACTCTGTCGGAGACTTGAGAACTTGACAACAGGAAGATCAATGAAGAGGTTGTTCTTAGGTTTGTGCATGGTGAGGTCTGAGACATAAACATGATCCCATGGAGGTGCAAGCAGTGAAGTTGGTGATGAAACCAGACCAAGTTGGAAGAGGGCTTTAGTGATAGCAAGCCATAACCCATCTATAACACTTACTAGACATAGCACAGGCTTTGGCAACACTATTGTGTAGCAATATGTTGAAGCAGAACTCATTGGAAGAGAATCAAGAGATGTAGTTAAATGGTTAACTTGGTTATCTCTTTAGAAGAAGGCATGCTATATATATATATATATATTAGTATTGCCATGTGGATTGAACGTGCTTTGTTTTTAATATAATTGGTTAATCAAATAAATATTTAAATATACAACTTTTGTATGTCTCAGCTTAAAATAAACATTTAGGGACTAATACTGTAAAATAACAAGAGGATACTTTCATCAAGGAGACAGTTGAGAACATTAATAAAAGTCATTAGGCATGAAAACATGAGCAACCAATTGACTTTGAAATGTATGACTACGTGTGACACATGTTAATTAATTTGAGTCTTCATCATGTTTGATTTTATGAGGATATGCACTTGATTTACCACTAATTTTCCTTCTCAAATAAATGTACTTGTTTCTTCATAAAATTAATGAAATTTAAAGGACCACATAGAAACAGAATATTTGCTTTTACAGGGAATCTGTAAATCAAATAGAATATCTTTCAAGAATTTGTGCACCTGCCGTTACTAGTGTTTTTTAACAGCAGACATAAATTTATGTAAAGAGGTAATTGAGCATTTTTTGTTATGAATTAATTTTAGAGTGACATTTTAAAGATTGAATCTCAAATGAAAATGAGCATAAACAAGAATCACATGTTTAACATCTGAATGTTGGAACACACAAAAGTTAAAATAGTTAATCAGTCTGAAGAAAAGATGAAGAAGCAGGTGAGACCTTGCACAGTGCACATGCATATTAAAATATCATCTTTATATTTCTTATAAATTTGTTTCTTATTGTACACATGCCGAATCATTATACATATTAAATATATATATATATTATTTTTTGCAAAGCCAGTGTCTTTGAGTAATCATCAACACTAATCCCGTGTCTTCCTCTTAGGAAAGACAAAGATGATGAGAATTCAAGTTCATATGAAGGAATTAACTCTATCAACGTTTAGACCTTTATATGGATTCCAATAATCCAAGGCGAGAGAATGTGAGGCATTAACTCCACGCATTTTTGTTGACTAACCTATGAGTTTGTCTTTTTTGTCAATATATATATATATATTATGCATAAAATATATATATAAGTGACACTCACTGTCCACATGATTGTTCATGGGGTAAGCCTAATTAGTACCATGCCAATTTGCCAAGTGTTTTTCTTTTTTAACTTATGCCTTTCTTTAGTTGATGAAATGTAGAATTGTCTGCCATCATCTACAAAAAATCATGAAAAATCTAACTAAGCAAGTCACTTGTAAATTAAATGCCACATATGAATATGTATATAGATATATATATATATATATCAAAAAGGTATGCATTTCAAGATATAGGATGACTTGAGTGACAATGACAAAACAATTTCATCAAACACAAAAATCGTATTAAATATTTCAAAAATACATGGCAAAAAATATATATATATATAATAACCAAGTATAAGAATGAATGATAGACACATTTAAGACTAAGAACTCTATAGATACAACAATAAAAGTTTTTGGAGACAATTTGCAATTCTTGGAAAGATTAGAAAAAATGAATTAAAGTGATAAGGTAGCTAAAATGTGAAGCCTAATAAATGGAATGTAGTAAAGTCAGTTCTTTAGATGGGCAATTCAAACTTCTAATTTTGCAAGTTTAAATTATACTGCAATGAATTTTCAGAACTTCATGCACTATGTCTGTAATTAAGAAACCATGCTTACTATTTTCATGGATAATATAATCACAGACAATGCATCATTTTTCTTTTCTAATAACTCTAAAAAATATATTGATCCTGAAATATTGAAGAGAAGACATGTCAAGCACACTCAAATCTTTGCTGAAGTTGGCATATCTTTAGTGCTACAACAAGCATGGACTTTAATGTCAGTTCTTGAAGAAAAGAGGGAAATTATATAATTGCTAAAGTAGGTCCCAATGAAAAAAGCAAAATGAAAAAAATGAGGGTTAATGATTCGACATTGCTATAATGATTTCCCCATTCCTAACATTCCTGTTTGCTGACAATTTGAGATATTAAAGATTCTCCAAATTGAAGTATATGTCGCAAAAGTCCAAATTGAAGTATTCACAATACTTGGCAATACCTATAAGAAATTAATCAACAAATATTTAGTATCAAATCAATATGCTGAATTGCTATTCACTTGAGAAATAACAGTACTGAATAGAGCTTAAACAAAAAAATTAAGGATAAAAAGCTAAGATGACCATTGAATTCACTGAATGAAAACAAGTAGCCCAACTTTAACAATGCCTTAAAAGCAGGGGCAGTAGCTGATTCAAAATCTATGGCAGAAGTCAACAATGGAAGTGACTATAACAAGAAAATACAGAACTTGCAAAGCCATTATGTCAAAATAGGAGTATGATATGAGAGTTTGCCTTCCAATTGATGCCGAAAAGTAAACTTCAGTATAGTTCAAGAAGCACTAGGAAAAGATGATGTCCATTTGATTTGATGGAGGATGAACATCAAGCACAAAAACAGAATATAATAAAGACAAAGAAAAAGGGGTCACAGATGAAAAGTAAACCCAAGAAAAAGCTTTTTGTTCCTTTGTTGAACTGATATAATTTAATGAAAAGCACTTCAAAATATGCCAAAATTTTAAGGTAAGATTCCTCCGAAGGGAAATCCTAGGCCACCAATTTGATGGCATTCCCTCATATTCTTCTTTGCATCTTTAAGACTAATCCCTGATCAGACCAATTGAGAACCAAATTTTTAGCTGCCTAGCGTGAAGCCATCAGAATCTGAGTCAGACCGGGAATCTGCATATAGCTCAAGAGGATTGTGTCTATTCAAATTGGCCTCCGGTTAAGGAAGGCCATCCTCATCTTCAAAACTTGATGCTTGGTCAATCTCTAATTTCGATAGTTGTGACAGGTCCTTATTGTTAGATGTATGTGTGTATATTAGGTGTATGTATGTATCTACGGGGTATACTTGTATGTTTGGCTTCTATATGAAGCCCCTTGATCACACTTGTTTAATAACATGAGATGAACATTGATCCACTTCTTCTCCTCTTCTTTCATTCTTCCCTCTTCTAACATGGTATCAGACTAGGTTTCCTTCTCCGGCCATCTTCTCCGGCCATCTCTCCGGCCATCTCTCCGGCCACTCTACATTTCACCAGTCCTTTCTTCTTCCTTCTTTTCTTTTTTCCCCCTCATTCATACATTCACACACACACACAAAACTACATGCGCCTCCGGCTCCCCTCGGCTTCACCACGCGCGCCCCCATCCTCACCACGCACCCGAGCCCGCATCCGCCCCAGCCTCACCAGTGAGTCGCCCTCGGCCTCGCCGCGCACCGGCCCGCATCGCGCCCGGCTGGCAGCGTTCGGCACCGGCACCCGAGCCCGGCACCGGCGGCCCCGGCATCCGCGACCCGCACTGTGTCGGCCCCAGCCCCACGAGCCCGCACGGTGCCCGCATCAGCGCCCGGCACCCGTGTTCCGCCCTCGCGCCCAGACCCGCCCGAGCCCTCGTCCTCGCGCCAACCAGCCGCGCCCGTGCCCTGTCCGCGCCCAACAAACATCCGTCTGCCTGTGGCTCTCGCTAGCCGACCGTCGTCGCTCGCCGGCGTCCGCTGATCGCTGTGTTACCAACCAGCCTCCACCTCTCTTTCCATCATTTACCAAAAATCAAGGCTTTGTGTCTTCTCTAAGCACATGAAGACAATTTGAAGTGGCTCATTTCATTCAAAAGCAAGACACTGATGTGACTTTTACTGTACTCATGTGATTCAAAATAATAATAATAATAATAATAATAATAATACTAATAATAATATAATATATATATATATATATATATATATATATATATATTATGGATGATTATGGATTTAGTGGGGTTCTACCTGAGATGCGTCACCGCAATCTCCATCATTCAGATGTGGTACTTGACGGCACCAACTACATCGCTTGGCGGCTCACTATCAAGCGTATTCTCGATAGCATTCGCGTTCTTCGCCACGTTGATGATACACATACTGCTCCTATTGCCCCTTCTATCCCTGACACCACTCCCTCCACCGAGGCTTCTGCTCTTCTTCTGGCATTTGAGCAAAAGTTTGAGAAATGGGCTGCTGATGACTCTGACGCAAGATGATGATCTGTCAGACGGTCACTCTTGACATTCGTACTCAGATCGCTGATCTTCCTACCGCTCGGGCGATGTGAGACTATCTTGAGCGCCGTTACTGTGGTTCCAATCAGGCGCAACTTTACACCTTATATCAGTCTCTCTAGTCTTCAGTAGGGTGAGGACACTGTCGACCAATTCTATAGTCGGTATTGTGCCTTATGGCGTCAGATCGATGCTCTGACTCCTCGTTATTGTGTTGTTCATGCTGCTCAGATCCTTACTTGTTCTGAGTCTTGCTCACGTCGCAGTAGCCATGATGAGACTTGCCGTATGTATGAGTTCATTATGCGCCTTCGTCCCGAGTTTGAGCAAACTCGGGCTCAGTTACTGCATGCTCCTTCGGTCTATTCTTTGGATGATGCTTTCACCATTGTTCGTGCTGAGGAAACTCGTCTCCGGGCTTCCTTCACAGGGGGAGGTAGTGCTCTTGTTGTTCCTCGTCTTCCTCCTGTCTCTTCGTCCTCATCTACTAGACCCCCGGCACCTTCTGTCTCATCTCGGCCTTCTTCTTCTACAAGGCCGAAACGCACTATGATTTGTCACTACTGTGGCATGTTTGGACATCTTGAGCATCAGTGTCGTAAGAAGCAGCGTGGACTTCCGCGTCTTGCTCCTTCACCACCTCTTCTACCGCTGCCTCCCTCCCACCAGCAAGCACATTCTGTCCAGGGCTCTCTGGCTACATCATCTTCTCCATCACTATCTCCTGCAGATCATCAGTTGTTGCCAATGTTTCAACAGTTTCAGCAGTCTCATATAGCAGACTCCACTAGCCATGCACAGTCGGCTCAGGTTCCTTCTTCTGCTCCAGGTAGTTCCTGTTCTCTCTGGCTTCTTGATTCTGGTGCTTCTCTTCACATGACTCCTGATGCCACTCATCTTCATCATTCCCGTCCACCATTACATTTTACACGTGTTCGTACTGCTGATGGCACGCTTCTCCCTATTTCATCTACTGCCCATTTTTCTTATACTTCCTTCTCATTCCCTCTGTATCTCATGTTCCTCGTTTATCTATGAACCTTATGTCTGTTAGTTAGCTTACTGATTATGGCTGTCAGGTTATTTTTGACTGTAACTCATGTCGTGTGCAGGATCACAGTGGGACGATAATTGGAGCTGGCCGCCACCATGATGGAGTCTATGTGTTGGATACTCTTCATCTGTCATCTTCAGCTAAGTCTATTCATCACTGTCATGCTACCGTTTTATCTCATCATATGTGGCATCACCGTCTTGGTCATTTGTGTCACTCTCATCTGTCATTCCTTGTTCGTCTTGGCGTCTTATGAGCCGTCTCTCCTTTCTCTGATGTTGTCTGTGTTGGCTGTAAACTTGGTAAACAGCTCCAACGTCCTTATCCTATGAGTGTATCTCAAACTACTGCTCCTTTTGAACTTATTCACTCTGATGTTTGGGGTCCTGCTCCTTTTGTTTCTAAAGGAGGCAACCGTTATTATGTTATTTTTACTGATGACTACACTCGCTTTACTTGGATCTACTTTATGCATAATTGTAGTCAGTTATTATCTATTTATCGATCTTTTGTAGCCATGGTTCACACCCAGTTTGCTGCCTCAGTCAAGATCTTTCGATTTGACTCCGGTGGTGAATACATTTCTCAGGTTTTTCGTGATTTTTTGTCTTCTGAGGGCACATTACCCCAGTTATATTGTCCTGGGGCTCATCCTCAGAATGGGGTAACTGAACGCAAGCATTGTCATATCTTAGAGACTGCTCGTGCTCTTCTTCTTGGTGTTTTTCTTCCTCCTCACTTTTGGGCTGATGCTGTTAGTACGACTGTTTATCTAATTAACCTTCAACCTTCCTCTCATCTCCATGATCGCAGCCCAGGCGAGTGTCTTCATGGAACACCTCCTCGATATGATCATCTTCGTGTTTTTGGTTGTCGTTGTTTTGTTTTGCTCTCACCTCGGGAGCGGACCAAGCTCACTGCTCAGTCCGTGTCTTGTGTTTTTCTGGGATATAGCCTTGAGCATAAAGGTTATCATTGCTATGATCCTGTTGCCCGTCGTATTCGTATCTCTCGAGATGTCACGTTTGATGAAGCCACTCCCTTTTATACTTCTCCTTCTTCTACTAAGTCTCTTTCTCCTTTGGTTCCTCTCTCTTTCCTTTTCCCTACCACTTCTCCTGCGGATACTTTCCTTGTGCCTTCCTCTCCTCCTCTCCTCACTCCTCCAGAGCTTCTTAGTCACTCCTCTCTTGACCCTCTTTCTCCACTCTCTGTTGAGTCACCTGCCATGTCCACTCATTCATCACTCCCTCCTGCTCACCCGCCAGTTCGTTTAGTTTACCATCGTCGAGATCCTACAGTGACTCCACCAGGGCCGGTCCTCTCTGATGCCTCTCCTACTATGGATCCGGCTCCTGAGGTATCCTCTCCTCTTTATTCTTTACGAGATCACTCCACTCTACATCCACCTGTTCGTTATGTTTCTGCTAGCACTAGTGTCTCAGATGTCATTGAGCTAGGTACCTACCGGGAAGCGGTTCGATCCCACAGTGGTGGGTCGCCATGGGCGAGGGAGCTTGATGCCTTATCTCGGGACTCATACATGGGATATTGTCCCTCTCCCTACCCATCTTTGTTCCCATTACTTGTCATTTGGATCTATCGGGTGAAGACCCGTTCGAGATGGATCTCTCGGCGCTATAAAAGCGCGTCTTGTTGCTCACGAGTTTCAACGGGGGTATGGTCATGACTATGAGGAGACTTTTTGCCCTATGGCCCACATGCACCTTTGTTCGTACATTAGTTGTTGTTGCTGCATTTGTTACGTCGGTGGGTTCTTCATCAGCTTGATGTGAAGAACGCCTTTCTTCATGGGGATATGAAGGAGGAGGTCTACATGACTCCTCCTCCTGGCCTTCAGGTTCCTCCTGGATCTGTTTGTCGCATTCGCCGCGCTCTCTATGGTCTCAAACAAGCCCCTCGTGCCTGGTTTGAGAGGTTTAGCACAGTTGTTGAGGCTGCTGGATTTACTCCGAGCATACATGATCCGGCAGTCTTCATTCATTCTTCACCTCGTGGCCTGACCATTCTTCTTCAATATGTTGATGACATGATTCTTACTGGTGATGACTCTGCTCATATTGCTTTTGTGAAGCGGAAACTATGTGAGACCTTCTTGATGATTGATCTCGGTTCACTTCGTTATTTTCTGGGCATTGAGGTCACATCTCATCCTGATGGCTATTGACTATCTCAGCATCGTTACACTCTCGATCTTCTTGCTCGTTCTGGCTTGACTGATACTCATACTGCCGTTACACCGATGGAGTTGCATTTGCAGCTTCGGGCTTATGATGGGATTCCCTTATCTTATCCTTCTCGCTATCGACATCTTGTTGGTAGCTTGGTATATCTTACTGTTACTCGTCCTGACATTTCTCACGCTGTGCACATTCTTAGTCAGTTTGCTGCGGCCCCCACCTCTGTTCATTATGGACATCTTCTCCGGGTACTGCGATATCTTCGTGGCACTGCCTCGCATAGTCTGTTCTACTCACATCAGTCCGCTCTTCAGCTACAGGCCTATTCTGATGCTACTTGGGCCAGCTCCCCTGATGATCGGGTCTCAGTCACTGGCTATTGTATATTTCTTGGGTCTTCCCTTATTGTTTGGAAGACTAAGAAACAGCAGACTGTTGCCAAGTCCAGTGCTAAGTCTGAGGTTCGTGCTTTGGCTTCTACAGTATAAGAGGTGCTTTGGATTCGCTCGATTTTACAGGATTTTGGTGTACCGATCCATTCTCCTATTCTTATTCACTGCGACAGTACGGGGGCCCTTCAGATTGCTGCTGATCCGGTCAAGCATGAGCTGACCAAACATATTGGTGTGGATGCACACTTCACCCGTTGTCATGTCCGTGCTCATACTGTCTCGCTCCATTATCTTCCCACCGAGGTTCAGGTGGCTGATTTTTTTACTAAAGCACAGACACGTGATCAGCATCTATTTATGTTATCCAAACTCAAGACATATGATCCACCTTGAGTTTGAGGGGTGGTGTTAGATGTATGTATGTATATTAG
The DNA here is from genome assembly GCF_009730915.1 of Dioscorea cayenensis subsp. rotundata. Classification (NCBI taxonomy): domain Eukaryota; kingdom Viridiplantae; phylum Streptophyta; class Magnoliopsida; order Dioscoreales; family Dioscoreaceae; genus Dioscorea; species Dioscorea cayenensis. Next base: position 22,246,255 of record NC_052489.1, read on the forward strand.
GTGTATGTATATATCTACAGGGGTATACTTGTATGTTTGGCTTCTATATGAAGCCCCTTGATCACACTTGTTTGATAACATGAGATGAACATTAATCCACTTCTTCTCCTCTTCTTTCATTCTTCCCTCTTCTAACACTTATATTCGTCAGCAACTTTTGTTTGAAAGATTGTTTGCCTGCAATAATCACATGGCAAATATTACAGAATTCAAATACATGAGAATAGACTGCATCCACTGACAAATGAATCAAAAGGTCTTAATAAGAAAAACGCTCATTTCACTTGACCCAGTCCAGTCACTGTAACAAGCTAGTTATGCAAAAATAATGGTCATGACTGGTAAACTGAAGACCAAAGCTTCATAAATACAGAAGCTGAGAAATCAACAATGAAAATTCACTAGCAATTGTTCAAAAATAGCCGCCATACCTGCAAAAGCTGATGGCAGAACCCACTAATTGTTTAAGAAATTGTCCATGCTTAGGCCTAGGTACCAAAACAAAAAAGAAAAGTTCAATATACCTGCCATAATTAAAAACTAATTGATAAAAAAAATGACAGACAAAATAGTTGCTGAATAAGAAATTGTGCAAGAACTTCTCCATATCTATGCCCAGGTTTCCAAAACAATTGTTAAGATGTAACTGCAATACTTATAAACCAATTTAAAAAATGACCATCCAGCAAAGGCAGATGACTAAAACACAAGTAACCAAAGGAAGCAACGTAGCAATGACAATGGGAATTCACTTTAGCCAAAAGGAAATTATACATGCAGGAGCCAATTGGGTCTAGATTATCTACAGTCAAGCCACAATTTCATGAAGGAAGTATTCCCTCAATGTTTAAACATTAGCAATATATTGAGTTCAATCAAATCAGATTGGTTCATGAATTTATGCTCTTCTTAACAAAAGAGAGTATGGACTTTCACAGAAGACAAACAAAGGGTGAAGAGAGCAAATCTTTCGATATCCATACATAATAGAAAAGGCTACTATAAGTGATCACTCCCACTAGTCGTCCAAAAAACCTTTTTCTTCTTTAAAAGAGATATTTTTGAGTCTAAATGCTGAAACATATAACCTAGTTGAATTTATTAATTTCATTGGCATCCTAAGAAAACCTGATTTATTTGCTACTGTTTCATGATAAAATTACAGATAAAAAAAAAACCACCACTTAGAGACTGAACTTGCTCATGAAAAAGAACTTGTGAAACCACACATGCTATCTTGCTACCTCCCACTGTCATTATAGCACAACATCACTCCCTACACAAAAAAATTGGGAGATTGCCAGTTTCACTACATAAAATCTCTGTTGCAACAAACTCTTGGGAGTATAATTCTCCTGGTTAAACTCGCACAATCAATATAAAAAAGTGAGTATCTTAAAATAGACAGCAGAACAAGGAAAGTCTAGTGTTGTGTTGTGTTGAGAAATAACCTCTCTTAATCCAGATGCCTTTTTGAAATTTGGCAGGGAATAAAGCCAAAGATTTGACCCCTTTTGCATCCATGACCTAAGCCATAAACATTAAAAAGAAAATGCATTAAGAATCAAACAATACCAAGATACTATATAAAAAAAAATCATCCAATGTGAAGCAAAAATGGAGCCAGTTGGCAAATAAGCTGTGGAAAACAAAGTTCTTTGCAATCAAGGAAGGCCAATTCTCACTAGTTCTAGATTGCTAATGCGTTGATCTCAATGCTAACTCTAACCAAGTTGCAACAAACACTAAGCATCCTCAACAATGAACAACTACTTCGTACTTCTCCCCCAATACTTGCATCATTTCCATTAACACTACTAGCTGAAAAAAAAATACCAAAATACTTCAAAGAAGAAGAACTCAAACAATGCGTAACATGAATATCTAAATTTCAGCTTCTAAACTTCAAAAACAGGGCCTATGAATCTAAGAAGCAAAAGTGAGACCTCCATGAGATTGGAACCATATTCTCCAAAGATCCAAACTTTGTGATGCTCGACAGCCTCCTCTAGCTACCACAGAGCTCGATGGATTCTTGGGCGAGCTCGGCTTTCGGAAAGCTAGTTGAACAAGCGACGGTTCACTGCGCCGGAGATGGCAACAACGGCGAAGCGGAGCTAAGCCAAGGCTAAAATTATCAAAAAGAAGTTCGAGGGAAAGGTTTTATATATTTATTTTTAGATTGAATACCTAATTGATCTTTGTATTATTTGAAATTTGCCCACTAGTCTTTCTTGTTTTATTTGTCCTTACGAGGCCCTTTTATTATTCCAATGAGTAAAATGAAGTCTTGGCACTAACTGCCATCCAATTTACCGTTGGAAGGCTGACATGACATATATATATAATATAATATTATATTATTAAAATATTATTTCTTAAATTTAAAAGAGTGGATCGGGTCCGGATCTGAACGCTACTGGCCGTCATCCTCCTAGCCTCTATCACACCGTTGCCATGGCTGTCGTCGTCGACATGGCCATCGCTTAGGGAACATCAGCACCCCAATTTTCCTCTGCACATAGGATGGCTTTTCCTCCACACGAAGGATATCCCCTTCGCTGTCGGCAATGCAACCACCATCATTGTCAGCAGCACTGTTTCTTCATAAGTTCTACTCAATAAACAAAATAATCATTGAATGAAGATGTAGAACACCATTGCAAGTATCTAACTTGGAGACAAGGATATCAAAATGAGAAGATAATCTTCAATGACCTAATGAGATTCCCATCATTTCCCAGACAATTCTCAAATCTCAAAGTGTCTGTTCTACAGTGGCGTTGTTAGCCACAAATAATCCTAATATATCATCCACCTTTGAGAATCCTTCTGTCAAAGTATTACAAAGTTATCAGTAAGCACAACAATGATCAAACAATTAAGAAATTTCATAATTGATTCATATATTAAAAACAGGTAGAGGAAATACACAACATTCTTAATAGATCAAGAAACCTGACATACACCATTCTAGGTCAAGTTCAAATCAGGCCAAAGAGTGTCCATAATCAAATACTAAAGGCACGAATATGGGAAAAGCAAGTTTATAATTAAAGAATATTATAGCAAAAGGAGCAGCTATATTCCTCTCAAAGATAGAAACATGAATATAGTGGTTGCATTCCCGATAGCGATGGCAGTTGCCGATGGCGATGGGAGTTGTGTTGCTAACAGTGATGGTGGTTACCAACAGAGACGAAGAAAGGTATCCTTCGTGTGAAGGAAAATCTTTCCTATGTGTGGAGGAAAATTAGGGTGATGATGTTCCTTGCGCGTTGACGGTGGTGATGATGACGGCCATGGTGATGGTGATGGCGATGGCGATGATGATGGCGATGGCGACGGCGGCAACCATGGTGACGGCGACGGCGGCTGGGACGATAATGGTCGATGGCATGGGATTGAAATAAATTTCTTTAAAGTTTTGGATCCAGGTCCAAATTGAACCCGGATCCACTCTTTTAAATTTTATAAATAGTATTTTAATAATAATATATATAAATGCCACATAAGCCTTCGATGGTCGGTAAATTGGATGTCCGTTACGGCCGGGACTTGATTTTACTCATTGGAATAATAAAGGGACCTCATAAGGACAAATAAAACAAGAGGGACTAAAGGGCACATTTCAAATAATACAAGGATCAATTAGGGCATTCTACCTTATTTTTATTCTAATTTTTTATTTTAAAGATTAAAGTGCATAAAATGGCAAGAGGTGGTCTTGAAAAAGTACATGATTTGAACTTGGGGCTAGTCAAAAGAAAAAGATTAGTCATAAGAACTAAGTTGGGAAATGTTGGATTTAGGTTTTTGTGGCTATTGAAAATTTTGAAGGGTTTAATCAACACTCAACAATGAAAGTACACACTTTGGATTCTAGGTGTGAAACACTTTCCTAAAGAAGAATTAGCTCCTTACTTTGTGTGCCAAGGGTGAATGCTAAGCCTTTAGAATACAAAGAATCCCCTTACTATGTTGCACACACAACAAAGTAAGCCTTAGAGAATGAAGAATAGTTTGTTGTTTCACATAGAGAGAAGTCTTCCAAATATTCTATCTTCTATATCTTCTATGCAACACCTAAGTGTTCTTATATAAATTCAGATTTGGAAGTTGTAACTACCCCTTAAACATGAAAAGATACATGATAACTATTTAACTTTTTTATTACACAAAAAGATGTCTTCTAACTATATGTAACTTCTTTATTTAACAAAAAGATGCAACATAACTCCCCTAATTTTCTATTTACATGAAGAGGTGTTTACTAACTACTACAATAATTATATGGCATAAAAAGATGTCATATTATAATTTTACAATATTAAAATTATTATAACAATCCCCCGCCAATTTTAATATTGAAAGGCTACTAAGTGCCACGACAAAATAAACAAAGAAAATAGATTACATAAATAATGGTGGTTTGCACCCTGAACCATTACATAGCGGAAGTTATTACAACACAACGAGTAGACAAGTCGTTGAACCATACATCCATATAAAGTGAGGAATGAAATTTCCATGCAATCATTTTCAATTCTTCCTCTCTCGATATAGGGTAGACACGTGAAGGCCATGTGTCATGTATCTTCATGAGTGCTTCGGAGTCAAGTCCCTAACCCTTGAAGCGGCACCACTTCACACTCATATAGATAGAACCTATCAAGAGCACCCCTGCCATTTGGTATTCACAACAAAAGTTCGTCTATAGGCCTATTAAGAGCTTTTGATCACCCTAATTGTCATAGCGAGTTCCAAGCACTATTACCCTCTTGGGATGAATTAATATTATTATTGTGCTTCCATCACTTCTTATAAGATGCTTTGACTCGTTGAACTCAAGACTTAATGTTATACCAAGGTTGTGACACAACCATTTGCGTGTGATCCACAAGTGCACAGGTTGTTGAAGTAATAATACCCCGGTGAGTGGGTAGTCGAATCCACAGGGAATAGTGATCAGAAACACAAATATTGCTACTTAACTAAAATGAAGATAAATCGATATTGGTGTGAACAAAATTAATATAAAAAGAACTGAAGAAAATAAGAAAGAGAGGTGCAATAATATGAAAGAAAATTTAATCGATAGAAAGTGGGGCACTTGGACATTACTCCCCTTAGGGCTATTGTTCCAAGTGCAATATCAATCATTATACCTCCTAACTGATGTCTAATGAGTTGTGGAGATCCTTAAACACACGGTCCTAAAACTTAAGGTCAATCGTGACTAATCTTACACTATGCCTCGGTGGAGAAATCTCTCAGTCTAGACACCTCACAATATGCTAGGTTGTTTTAGGCTCTAGAGATTCCAAGTGATAAATCATATTTTCTAATACAGATCTAACCCTTTGGTCCAGGCGAAAGACCCTTAATCACAATTAAGCCCCAGATACTAAGGATTACTTCAATGTTTCACTCTGTTGCTCACGCAACTAAGCCCCAGCGGAGTTTGTCTCTTAGCACTTCACTCTATTGTGACCGCAAAGAATTCTTGGAACTTGGAAGTAGGGTAAATCACACAGGAGGGGAAAGGGGACGCTCGGCTACCTCTCAACTCACCCTCTCAACCCTCTCCAATTTAGCATTGTCTAACCCTCATGGTGTGTCATGACTCATCCACAAGGATTACAAAGATGGATTCTCAACCCTAGTATCACTCTAAGGGAAAATCAATATAACAAGCATTCAAGATTGGAACTCAATTAAAAACATCAATTAAAGAAAGCATAATAAAAGGTTAAAAAAACAATATCATCCTAGGGTTTACAAGTCCAAGGACCCGCTAAGGGTTTAGTTCTCCATGGAGCAAAATACAATCAACAATGAAGTCAAAAGTAAAGAGATGCAATCCATGAATAAAATCCTCTTGGTATTCGTGTTGATGGTCTTGTGGAGTAGCCTCGGCCTCTTCAAAGGTTCCCTCGTCAAGCCTAGGGCACACCTCGCCGAATCGATGCCAACGAAAACTCCCACAATAACTATCTTCTGATGGAACGCAGTGTCAAAAGCTGTAGAACCACTCCAAAAACCTTGCCAAAGCCTCTCTAAACCCTAGCTGTAGGGCTCTCCAAAGTTGGGGAAAAGATGGAGAAAAGATGAAAAAGGGGATCCCCAAATCGGTACAAGTCACGGCTTTATAAAGGGCTGGAATCTGGAATCCACACGGGCATGTGGAAATTCCACATGCCCTTGTGAATCTACAGAAAATTTGTTTTCGGCGTTCTGTGAACAGTAACTACTACAACAAAATGCTACAGTGATTTGCTATAGTACTTGCTACAGTACTCTGCCGATATACTCCCGAATCCATACTTTTCATCGAGGCAACAAAAACGAGCACACGTCTATGTTGTAGATCGTGTTGCATCTTCAAATAAAAGCACATTTGACAGGAATCTTGCTACCCTTGTACAAGTCAGAATACATGAGTGTGACTGCCTTTGTGCCCCCTCCAATTTACTTATTCCATCAAGCATAATGGAGGTTGGCACACACTCATATGTCTTCGAGTACAACTTGCGTCTTCTCGTATGTCCACTTCAAGATTCCATCAACATAATGCATTCACAATCTACTTTGGCCCCTTTCCTCTCTATTTAGCTCCACAACCCTATATACGCAAAAGAACACAAAAACACATGTATTAGCGATAAAACCTGATAAAAGTAATGCTCATGATAAGAAAAGAATACTTTGTATTCTTAGTACACAAGCACCTATCACGTTGAGTTGAGGTTCTCTCATTGGTGATGAGAATGAATGGACTTAAGTCCCATCCCTTTCGAAGTTCTTTTAATCAGGTCCCTTCGTAATCCTTTTGTCAAAGTATCTGCTAAATTTTGACCCGAATGTACAAAATCTATTGTAATTATACCTCTAGAGATCAAATCTCTAACATAACTATGCCTAATACCAATACACCTTGATTTTCCATTATACACTTGACTATATGCTTTAGCCAAAGTAGCCTCACTATCACAGTGGATATAGACCGGTACAATTGGTTTAGTAATTAATGGGATATCAAACATTAAATCTCTCAACCATTCCACTTCTTTACTAGTGGATGATAAAGCCACAAATTCTGTGGCCATGGTGGAGTCCATAATACAAGTTTGTTTCTTTGATCCCCAGGAAACCACACCACCTCCAAGAATAAAAGTCCATCCACTAGTCGAGGAATGACCCTCATTATTAGCAATCCAACTAGCATCCGTTTATCCTTCTAAAACAAAAGGATATCCCCAATAGTTAATGCCATAATCAATGGTCTTCTTTAAGTACTTGTGAATTCTTCTCACTGCATGCCAATGCATGTGACTTGGATTACTAGTGTATCGACTTAGTTTTTTCACTGCAAAAGCAATATCAGGTCTAGTGCATGTCATTGCATACATCAAGCATCCAATTATCCTAGTATATTCCAATTGTGAAATTGAATCACTAATATTATTTGTCAACTTCATGCTTGGATCAAATGGAATAGAGGTAGGCACACAATCATAATGTTAAAATTTTTAAGCACTTTTTCAATTTCATGAGATTGAGAAAGTGTAATACTTTCTTGATCTCTTACAATCTTTATGCCTAGGATGACATTTACCCCTCCTGTATCCAACATTTTAAAGTTTTTTTGATAAAAATACTTTGGTATCTTCAACTTGTTTCAAATCCTTACCAAAAATTAACATGTCATCCATATATAAGCAAATAATGACACCTTGGTCACCATTGAACATACTATAGACACATTTATCCGATTCATTAATCTTAAATCCATTAGCAATAACAACCTCATCAAATTTTTGATGCCATTGTTTTGGTGCTTGCTTAAGTCCATACAAAGACCTAATTAGTTTACATACTTTCTTTTCTTGACCTGATAGAACAGACCCTTATGGTTGTTCCATATATACCTCTTTGTCTAGTTCACCATTTAAGGAAGTTGTCTTGACATCCATTTGATGAATTACAAGATTATGAATTGATGCAAGAGCAATGAGTATTCTTATAGTAGTTATTCTAGCAACCGGTGAGTAAGTATCAAAATAATCAATACCATGTTTTTTTGCAAAGCCTTTAACTACTAATCTTGCCTTGAATTTATCTATAGTTCCATCCACCTTCTTTTTCCTTTTGAAAATCCATTTATATCCAATAGTTTTAGATTCCGGTAGAAGATCAACTAATACCCAAGCATTATTACCCATGATAAAGTCCATTTCATCATTAATCGCCTCTTTCCAGAATAAAGCATCATGAGGCTTCATAGCCTCATCAAAAGTTTTCAGATCCGCTTTCATGTTGAAGCAATAAGATATTTGACTATTAATTTCTTCTCTAGTTCCTTCTACTAAATACATAAAATAGCCATTACCAAAGCTTTTTTCTTTTCTTTGTCTTTTGCTTCTTCGAAGCTTAACAATTTCATTATCATTTTGCTTATTATCTAATATCATTTGGTCATTATTTTGATCCATTAAGGTATTATTTCAACTTTTGGAATAGATTGGAACCTATTTTCATTAAAAATAGCATCTCTTGATTCAATGATTGTGTTCACTGAAATAAAGTCATTCAGTTCAATAACCATAAATCTATATGCTTTTCTATTGTGTGCATAACTCAAAAATATACACTCAAGTCCCTTTGTGCCTAACTTTTTCCTTTAGGTTCTGGAATTTTTACAATAGCTCTACATCCCCAAACTCTAAGATAGTTAAGGTTTGGCTTTCTTTTATTCCAAAGTTCATATGGGGTAATTTTGCTCCGTTGGCTAGGAACACGATTAAGTATATGGCAAGACGTAAGTATTGCTTCACCCCAATAACCATAACTTAAACCTGCCTTTGTTATCATCGAATTAACCATTTCAATTAAAACCCAGTTTTTTCTTTCCACTAAACCATTTTGTTGTGGAGTATATGCAACGGTTATTTCATGAACAATATTGGTGTATTCAAAATACTTAGGATCATAGTATTCACCACCCTTATCGGACCTTAATCGCTTGATAAAGGTCTTACAATGAAGCTCCACTTCAGATTTATAAATTTTGAATTTTTCTAAAGCTTCATCCTTAGAACTCAATAAGAATACATAGTAATACCTACTATAATTATCAATGAAAGTAATACAATACTTTTTACCACCTTGTGTTGGTGAATTATGTAGATCTCCTATATCACTATGAATAAGTTCTAATATGTTTGTGTTCCTTTCAATATTAGGAAAAGAATTTCTTGTGATCTTCGTTAACATACAAGTGTCACATTTTTTGTTACATTTATCCACAAATGGAATTAAATTTAATTTTACCATTTCATGCATCCTTTTGAAGTGTACATGTCCAAGTCTATTATGCCATAGAAATTCATTTGACTCAAGCATATAAGAAGAAAGTTGATCTTTATTGATATTCAACTTGAACATTCCATTACAAAGATAACCTTTCCCAACAAACAACCCCCCTTTTGAGAGAATAAAGCTATCTCCCTCAAATACAAGTTTGAACCCAAACTTATTAAGTAACCCACATGATACAAGATTTTTCTTTACTTCTGGTACATAGTACACATTGGTTAGAGTTAATTTCTTACCCGACGTGAACATAAGTTCTACACTACCTATACCAAGTATATTAACAGTAGTTGCATTCCCCATGTAAACAACCATCCCTTTGGGTGCGGCTTCTATGGATTTTAAAAGAGATTTATCTTTGCACACATCCTTCGTAGTTCCGGAGTCCACCCATCTAGCATATTCTTCATCAATCATATTGATCTCGGTGATAACTGCAACTAGATTGCCTTCTCCACCACTTTGTGATTTTCCTTTTGACTTCTTGAAAATCGGCAATCCTTCTTGAAATGGCCTGGTTTATTACAAAAGTAACATGCTTTTCTTGCTTCTTTTTATTCTTCTGTTGCTTACCACCATGAAGGGGGCTTTTATAAGCATGCTTTGAAGAGTTTCCTTCTTCCACCGTATGAACCTTGTTTGAGGGTTCCTTAGGATTCAAATGAATCGTAAGGAACCCTCAAACAAATCTTCTTCAATTCAAATAAACTTAGCCAATTCATCAAGAGAAATGTCTTCATTTTTATGTTTTAGACTCCTTTTAAAGTCCATCGAAGAAAGGGGAAGTTTATCAATGATTGACGAGACTATAATTGTCTCATCCATGTTTAACTTATGTAACTTAAAATGATCTAAAATTCTTTCTAACTCATTAAATTGCTCCATAACTGACCTTTCATCATTCATTTTGAAATTATTAAAGTGAGAGACAAGGAATTTCTTACTTGTAGCATCCTCCGTCATGTATTTTGTCTCAAGCTTTTCCCATAAATCCTTCGCTGTTTTCTCTCCATGATAAATGTCAAATAAAGAATCTGACATAGCATTGAGGATATGACCACGGCAAATCTCATCATCCATTTCCCATTCTTGGCATCTCCTTTGGTCGGTAATTGTTTCATTGTCATGCTCTTGAGGCTTTGGAGTATTGAGGACATATGTGATTTGGAGAGAAACTAAGAGGAAGTGAACCCGCTTTTGCCAACGTAAGAAGTTTCCTTCATCAAACCTTTCAAGCTTCGTGAAATCGGTGACTAAACTCTTCAATGTTGATGCCATTTTTTGGAATAGTAATTCTCCTTTAGATTGTTGAATTTAGGTTTTTGTGGCTATTGAAAATTTTGAAGGGTTATATCAACACTCAACAATGAAAGTACACACTTTGGATTCCAGGCGTGAAACACTTTCTTAAAGAAGAATTAGCCCCTTACTTTGTGTGCCAAGGGTGAATGCTAAGCCTTTAGAATACAAAAAAATCCCTTTACTATGTTGCACACACAACAAAGTAAGCCTTAGAGAATGTTGTTGCACTTAGAGAGAAGTCTTCCATATATTCTATCTTCTATATCTTCCTTGCAACACTTAAGTGTTCTTATATAAATTCAGATTTGGAAGTTCTAACTACCCCTTAAACATGAAAAGATGCATGATAACTATTTAACTTCTTTTATTACCTAAAAAGATGTCTTCTAACTACATGTAACTTTTTTATTTCACAAAGAGATACAACATAACTTCCCTAATTTTCTATTTACATGAAGAGGTGTTTACTAACTACTACAACAACTATATGACATGAAAAAGATGCTATATTATAATTTACAATATTAAAATTATTATAACAGGAAATTAATAATTTCTAAAGGAATTCTAAATTTAATTTCTCAAATTTATAAACAACTCTTATAATTTGTTGTTCAGTTATTGAATATGCCTAGGATTTTCTGAAATAAACCTCATAATATTTTCATAAACACAACTCCATTAGATGTAAAAATGAAACTATTAAGCTCAAATACACCTTATTTATTTATTTATTTTTTAATGGTATTAGTTCTATAGAATTTTTAATTCCTAACTCTATTAGGAATTTATTATAATAATAAGCTATATCTTTTAAAATAAAAAAAGAGAGGGAAAAAGAAGGGGATAAATAAATAAAATATAATAATATATGAAAAAATAAGAGAGAGAATATATATATATATATTTGAGAATAAATATATTGATTTGAAATTAAAAAAAAATAATAAAAGAAAATAAAATAAAAAGAAAGAGAGAAATTAAGGATAAGAATGGAAAATTTTGAATATGATTTTTTTTTTTTTAAAAAAAAAGAAAATCTCTCGTATGGGACCTTGAGGATTTTTGGGGAGGGAATGAAGAAAAAAAAAAAGAGAACAGAGAGACAAGAGGAGAGACTGAGTAAAAAATAGAGAGAAGAAGAATAAAAGAGGACAGAGAAGGGGGAAAAAGAGGAGATTCTAATAGAGGAGAAGAACCAAGAACAAGGAGACAAAGAGGAGAAGATAGAGATAGGACCCAAAAAAAAAGGGAAGAAGATTAAAGGAAGGGAAGACTGACACAAGATCATTGTCCAACGAAGAAAGAAAGAAGATCCGATTGAAATCACCGAAGTCTAACGGAGGTACAATATCTTCCTTTAAATATGTACATATAGTCCGATATTATGAAAAAAAGAAGAAGGAAGATGTTAAAAAAAACACTTGCATTATTATGTTCGCCTCCATCATGTAGTGGATCCCCATTCGTTCACTATTTTTAATGATCCATGCCATGTTATAATTTGGTTCATAAAACATTTTTTTGTATGTATGCATGAAGGGCCTTTGCTTATGTTTCATATGCCATTATCCATGGATCTTGCAATTAACGTTTGGTTGGTCCTACCCTATGTTTTAAATTATTTATGCATGATTTATGGATCTAATGGATGTATGATTCATAGCTCTGTTAGATATCTGGTTTAGGATGTTTAGATGCCCATACTGGCAAACATCCATTTTGATTCTCCAAAAGTGACAGTTTAGGAGTCATCTTCAAAATTTGCAAAAATAAATAAATAAATAAGAAAATGTAGGAAAAGTTCTGGGTTTATTTGCCAAATCCATGGGAATGGAGAAAAAAAAGAGCATAAAAAAATTCTCGGGTTTCGTTGAGGAAGATATATGGAAATGTGAAAATAGGGAAGTTTAGGAGGCTCAGATGCAAATTTCGTAGAAATTTAAATGAAAATTAGGGTTTATTTGCAAAGTGGTGTGAAATTTTGTATAAGAAAAAGTTCAGGGGCTTAATTGCAAAATTCATAGGTGTAATGTGAGAGATGTAAGAAATTCGGATTTATTTGAAAAAAATTGTTAAAGATGTGAAAAATAAAAGAAAATAGGAGGATTTTCTTGCAGAGGAAAAACGGAAAAAGTGAAGCTTTTAAGGGCTTTGGATGAATAAATCTTGAACTTTCGTGAAAAGAGAAAAAATAAATCAAGGGTTGATGTTAAAAATGACATGGGGATGACTCTAATATGAAATTGGGAGGAAAATAATGACTTGATGTGTAGCGGTATTTTTGTACCTTTCACAGGACTCCCTCCTGGAATTTTTTTTTTTCCTAGTTTGAGAGTAAAAAAAATAATGAAGGATGAGTGATAAAAAAATGGAGAAGAGGGAAAAAATGAAAAAAAAAATGAGGGAAGAGTAAAAAAGAGAAGAGGGAAAAATCAAAATGAAGGGTGAAAAAAATAGAGAGAAAAAAATGAAGGATGATTAAGAAAAAGAGAAAAGGTAAAAAAATGAAGGGTAAAAAAAGAGAAGAGGGAAAAATGAAGGAAATAAAAAACAGAAGATATGAATGATGGATGAATTTATTGAGGGTATTTTGGTAATTTTTTTTGCAGGATCTCCTTTAAAAAAAAATCCTATGAGCATTTCTCTAACTCCACCTTGAGGTTTAGATATTCTTGGGGCTAAGAGAATTTTTCATGGAATTCTCTATTTCCAACTTAAGTTTTAGACACTCTTGGGGTAAAGAGAAGTTTTCATAAAATTCTCTAATTCCACCTTGAGGTTTAGACATTCTTGGGGTAAAGGGAATTTTTCATGAAATTCTCTAATTCCACCTTGAGGGTTAGACACTCTTGGGGTAAATAGAATTTTTCATAAAATTCTCTAATTCCACCTTGAGGTTTAGACACTCTTGGGGTAAAAGAGAAATTTTCATATAATTCTATAATTCCACCTTGAAGTTTAGACACTCTTGGGGTAAAAGAGAAATTTTCATAAAATTCTCTAACTCCGTCTTGAGGTTAAGCCACTCTTGGGGTAAAAGAAAATTTTTCATAAAATCCTCTAAATCCACCTTGAGGTTTAGACGCTCTTGGGGTTAAAGTGAAATTTTCATCAAATTCTCTAACTCCACCTTGAGGTTTAGATACTCTTGGGGTAAAAGAGAAATTTTTATAAAACTCTCTAATTCCACCTTGAGATTTAGACACTTTTAGGGTAAAAGAGAATTTTTCATAATATTCTCTAACTCCACCTTGAGGTTTAGACACTCTTCGGGTAAAGAGCAATTTTCATAAAAAAAATCCCTCTTCAAGCTCACTTTGAGGTCTTTTGACACTCATTGGAGTAAAAGAAAAAAAGGTGGAATGAAAAGAAGAGTGAAAGATTTTCTTGAAGTGAAAGAAAAATATAAAAAAAATGAAAATTTCACAAAAAAAATATCTCTCGTCAACACTCATTAAAAAAAAGAAGAGTTGACAAAGATTTTCTTGAAGCCCATTATGAGGTCTCTTTCGCGAAAATGAATTAGAGAACTCAATTGGTGACTTAACTAATGCGAATCAAGTTCATGATTACAATTTGAAATCCATTTTAAAAGCAAATTCAAAATTTTCAAGTTAATGACCTAACCATGTTAGGGGTCATAACTTAAAGATCTAATGGTCAAGGCTCAAAAGCATTGAAGAGTCAAGACCTAAATGCGTCATGTAAGCGACAAATGCAACTCTGAAGTTTTAAGGCACCATTAAGTCAAAGACTTGAGGAGTTTCACCAGCCAGGAAGCTGAAGATTTTACAAGCACAAAGAGCCAAAGTTTTCAGTGATAAAAGAAGTAAAGATGACCAAGTAGGCAACTCATAAGTGCAGAGTAGCCACAGCTTAAGAGCTAAGTGATGTGTAAGGATACAAACCCACATAAAAAAAGAAATCAAGGAGGATCACATTCACAGAGCTAAAAAGGTCTTCTGACATAGTTTTAGTAAAGGAGTCAAGAGCGTTAGCCAAGCAAAAAAGAAATCTGAAGCGCATGATAAAAATAGCTCTCTTAAAAAATCTCTTGTCAAGCTCTCTCTAAAAAAAATAGATCTCTTAATACTTTTGTATTATCGCCTATGATCATGTGTTCATATGCATCTTTGAAATTAATGAAAAAAATTATTAATTTTATGTTTGCTCAGTTATTTCTCATTCACACTTGTTTTTTAATCGGAGGTTCCCATGGCATTGTCTGGGGTAATTAATATTTGGGTCTTGTCCCTAATAAGAGTCATGAACCTGCAATCATCTGAAATATAAAAATGATTATATTTTGATTTGTGATCTATATATTTAACCGGTCAATCCTAATTAAAGGGCGGATAAAAAAAAGGAGCCCACAAACTCTGGCATGCCCGGTGGGACATGACTTCTCCTCCCATCTTTGAAATAAAGTGTGAATGAGAAATTAAAAAAAAAGAAGAAAAAAAATCAACCAGTGTTGTTAATGTGACATTTTCCTTTTCAGGTTTTCACAATGGCACCAACAAACACCACCAACAACACTCCTGCATCATGCACTATTTTCCTTTGAGAGGGCATCCAGGTGAAGCTGCCCTATGCTTTTGTCTACACGGGTGTGGCTGGAGCGGAGATCTAATTTGGGACTCTCTCGGAATACGTCAACTTTGTGCTAAGCCCACCATCATCACCAACTAGAGTCCATGTCCCATGCTTGCCATCAAGGAGACGACGGCTGAATGTTATGCCGCCTGTTGAGGTCAAGGAGGATGTCCTTACTACTAGAATATCCATTTCAACAAACTTACTTTCCAAAGAGTGACGTGAACATTAACAAAGAAGAAGATGAGGAGAAGCCTTTATTCACCATTAAAGCTGAAGGAGAAAAAAGTGGCATCTTTAAGAAGCCTAACGAGACCCCAACAAAATCCTTCACAATGGGGTACCCAAAGTCTACCAAGAGGAAAGTGTTGTCACCTCAAGAAAAAGCAAGCTTTGTTTCGTTCCAAGACTTCAGGAACAGTCATCAAACTCATTCACCAATTCTTTTAAAGCACTAAAAATGGTGAAGGAGAACTCTATGACGGGTGAGCTTCACTCCCAATCAAGTAACAAGATGAAAGGGGGCAGGCCACCAAAGTCTCACCATTCCAAGGTTACTTTTGCCAAGAAGGTTTATAACAACTACACCTCTTACAAGAAGCTAAAAACTGAAAAGGTGACACCGAGGGAGTTTTACCTAAGAAAAAATAACTTAATCTCGGAGTCACGAGCTTCTCTGTTTGATAGGCTTGCATTGCCAAAGAAGCCAGCTTACAAGAAGACCACACACTCTATCCCTTGTTCAAAGTTCCAATGGATAAGGAAACAAGATGAGGAGATGGAAGACCTTGAAGTACACACTGTATGAGGAATTACTAAAGGGTCTGAACACCCTCTTGAGCCTGAGTGTCCCTTTACTAGGCTGAGAAAGAAGATAACAGTTGGTACAAGTAGTATACAAGAAGAAGATTTTAATCAAGCATTATAAGAGAGGGCACAAGAAAGGGCAAAATCCTTCTCCCAAGCTAGGTTTCAAACTCCTCCTAGGAGGAATAATGATTCAAGTAAGGAAGAAGATGACAACCTTATCTTCACATCGAATAAAGACTTAATGTTTTACAAAGCTAAATAAGCAATTGGATCAACAAGAGAAAGATCACATATCTATGATGTAAACTGTTACATCTCTGATTGGTGTGATCTCTCATTTAAGTGGTCAGGTCTAAAATCTACTCCATGAAAATTCAAGGGTTCATAGGTAATCACCATTTGCACAAGTTATTCAAAAGGAAGAAGATGATGAAGAAGAAGTACTTGGGTTACATGAGCAAGCTGGGACATCGGCAGTGCCTGAGCCAATGATTTCTCGAGAAGAAATACAAAAGATTGTTGCTACACAATTGAAGCAAGCTAAGGGTGCTACACTAAAAAGTGATGGTGATAAACTGTAATCAAGCTTTCATGATCAAGTGGCTTATTCTAAGGGATATAATGTTCCTAAGTTAAGCAGTTTAATGGCTTAGGAAACCCTGATCAACATTTAGCTCATTTCATAATAGCATGTGGGGACATAAGTAACAATCGGTCTTTGTTGTTAAGACAATTTGCTGCTAGTTTAATTGGTGTGGCTTTTGAGTGGTATGCAAACTTGCAACCTGAATCTATTCAAACATAGCAGCAAATGAAGGACTCTTTTAGGGTTCGGTTCTGTGGAATCATTGATAAAATTACTATAGCTGATCTAGCTAACACAAGACAGAACAAGGATGAGAAGGTTATAGACTATGTGATGAGATGGCTTAACTTGATCATTAAGTGTGAACAACCACTCAATCAGGTGCAAGCAGTGGGGCTATTGGTGGGGAATATTGATAATTGGATGACTCCATTTAGCAGCTTATCTGACATTCACACTTCCAAGACTTGATCTCTCAAGTCAAAAAATTGGAAAGAACTAGTCCAAGGGTAGTATCCACAATGTAACCCACCAAAGTGATAAATAAAAGGCAAGAAAGGCAGAAGGCATTAAGCATGTGGCTTTTGCAACTGATAAAGTAAACGAGGCCACTGCACCAGGAAATTATAACAAGCCAAAACCCCCATCCCTTGATAGTGGAAGTGAACCACCTAAGCCTGAAGTTCTCTTCAAGAAAGGATGAGCAAAAAGTATTCCTTTAGAAGGGAAAAAGTGCTGAAGATATTCAATGATGCGTTGAAGGAGGGTTTGCAGCTGCTAGAGAGCAAGCGACCAGAAGAGGCAGACAAGAAAGATCACCCAAATTTTTGTCCATATAACAGAATATTGGGTCATTCAATTGAGAACTGCTATGTATTTAAGGATTGGATTGAGCTGCAGTATCAGGAAGGGAAGATCACTTTATCTAAAAATGTATTGCTCAATCAACCAGCAGAGCACACCAACTATGTGTCAGTGGCACTTCAAGAAGAAACTTCATGGAGGAAAGCTGCAGGGGGCACATCAGAAGTCATGCAAGCTGAGGAAGGTTCTCAAGTTCCCAAGGAGCCTTCTCCTCTTGGAGTTCCAGAAGGCTTATGGGAAATTTTATCTCAAAAAAGTCAAGGAAAATGTTGAAGAAGTTGGGAGAGCTCCATGGTATCAAGTAGCGGAGAGCTCAAGACCCTCATGAGAAGCCCTAGCTAAAAGTCAAGAAGAATAGAAAGATCAAGAACAAGAAAAAGAAGCAGAAGCAGATAAAGCCTGTTGAGTTCCATCATAAGAAGTCAATTATTAAGGAATATATTGATTCCTTGGAGGATTATCAGCAAAAGGAGAGAGCCCTAATTCCATTAGGTGATTACTTCCCTGATGAGGTTAAGGAGCTGCTCTCTGATTTAGATGAGTCTTAAGATGAAGAACCCATGGTTGAGACTTGTCGAGTTATTACCATATATGAAGAAGAAGCATGGGATGATGCTGATGATGAAGATAAGCTTGAGCTCTATTACCCCGATGAGGATGATTCTTTACCTGAGCAGCTATATGATCGACATGGGAAACCATGTGTGAGTAAAAAGCAGAGAAAGAAACAAGCTTTTAAAGAAAGGGTTCGGGTGGCGAATATGAGGTTGCCGGAAGCTTTCACACAATCTTATCAAGTGAACCAGCATTATCCAAAGGGGAAACCAAGAAGAGCACCTAAATATAAAATACTTAGAAAGGTTATGCCATATGAAGAGATTCTAACCTTCATCCAAGACATGACATATGACCTCACTCATTGAAAACCACATGTTCCAGATAATAATGCTCCTTGGAACGAGTCTGGAAGCATAGAACCTATGAGTTCTTTCTGCCAAGAGGAAACACATCCTTGACATTGTAAAGATCAAAAAGCTGACATGGAGGAAGGAAGAGCACCTCAACTTCTAAGCAATGTAAGATATGGGAGCTTTTCCATAAGAAGAGACAAAATTCAAGAATTATTTCTAAAGATGGTCGAGGAAGGGATATTGCTTCTATAGAAGAGAAGGGATGCTACTACAAATATGAAAAATCATCCTATGTATTATCCTTTTCATTAAATAATAGGGCATACATTGGAAGATTGTAATGTTTAAAGAGTTGGTTACATAATGTACTCAAGTTCGGTGCCATAAACCTACCTGAGGAGTATTTTGACATGTCAGGTACATGCTATGCTTTGACAATTAAAGGAAGGCATGATAATGGGTACATCCACCAAAATGGGGAGGAGGAGTCTCGAATGATTAATAAGGTGCGAAGGCTTCTCGAGCAGACATGTGGCACTAAAGATAAAGGGAAAGAGAAAGTGATTGATGTCAATGAAGACATTATACAACCACGCAAGACTTCTACTTCAAAGACACAAGACTACAATATTATTGCCCATCTGAAGAAAATTCTAGCTCAATTAAGTGTTTTTGACGCGTTGATGATATCACAAGAGCTCAGAGACACATTGATCCATGTCTTGCAAAATTTGGAAGAATACCAAGCTTATTTTGCTGAAGCTCATATGAAGGAAGCTCTCTACGTATTTTGTTCTCCAGCAATTAATTTCTCAGAGAAAGACTTGTTGTTGGGGACAAGGGAGCACAATAGACCCATATATATTACTGAGTCTTGTGATGGGATAAGAGTCAATCGAATCCTCATTGATCTAAGCTCATTAATAAATCTGATGACACTAAAGACTTTGTATTCCTTGGCTTTGGAGACATATCACCTATCAGCTGAAAAGATCGTTGTCCATGGCTTTAACCAGCATAGTAAAAAAGCCCTTGGGTCAATTACTCTCGCTTTTAAGATTGGGAAGCTGACATCAGAAGTGAATTTTCATGTTATCAACACTGATGCTTCTTATAGAGCATTATTGGGAAGACCATGGCTATATGAAAACTATGTGGTTCCTTTCTTTTTGCATTAATGTTTGAAGTATATGAAGGATGGTGATGTATACCGCATAGATGGAGAGATTCAACCATTTGATGTGTATGAAATCAACTATGAGGATGCACAGTATTTTGTGGACACACCAAAAAGGGCAAGCTTTTTACAGCAAAAGACAATGCCCTCATGAAAGTCACTAAAACTACCAAGCTCACTCAAAAGAAGGTTTCATTTTTGCCTTTGAAACCGCACTTTGGAAGTAACACGGAGTCTTCAGAAGAATAAAAAGATAATAAAGACATACAAATCACTCACTCACCTGCTCGTCATCACAATAGGAACCGAAATCTTAGAAGTGATGGTTCTGATGGAGAAGAAGCTTTATTCCTACCAATTAAGCAAGAAGAAGATAATGATGAAAATCCAATGGAAAGTTCTCTTCATGTTACAAGAATACCGTAGGGCCTTTACAAAGCTCTTGATGAGTTGCATGTTAATTCGGAAGAACGGTTCATCACCTTCTACATGCCTTCTCGCCATCAAGAGGAAAGAGGAATTCTCTTCTATAAGTCCAATCCCAATAAATCTAATGATGAAGATATTTTGATGAGCAAAGCAATGGAAGATGAAGAACCTTGGCCTTTGAGGATTCCAGATTACTATCCTCCTAAGCTAAGAAAATTAATAAAGCAAGATGGAATTAGTTTATAGCATTTGAAAGACAAACACATTCTCTTTGAGAGACTTTGGCACCCTTTTAAGATTACTATGCAAGGTTAAGATTTAAGCAAAAAGGGTCTTGCATTTCAAGATGAGCAAGTATATGAATGTCGCATGGTGTCAGCTGTTGAAGGATCGAATACAAGGGATGAAGATCCAGTTGAAGAAGTATCAGATGATCACCTCGTAAATGATATAAAATTGAAATATGCACCCCCTGAGTTTGAAGATAGAGGGCAGGTGACAATTGATGAGCTGGTGGAAATCAAGTTAGGAAGTAAGGACGATCCTAAATCCACTTTCTTAAGTGCACAATTAACTCAAAAAAGAGAAATAAGCCATTCAAAGTATCCTTGTAGAGTATATTGATTGGTTTGCATGGAGCTATAAGGAAATGCCAGGGCTTGACACAGAAGTAGCAGTGCACAAGCTCGCCATTGACCCAAATTTTTCACCAGTAAAATAAGCACCAAGAAAAATAAAGTTTGATATGGAGGAGAGCATCATTGAGGAGACCCAGAAACTAATCGAAGCTGGTTTTATAAGGGAAGAAAAGTACCCTAATTAGATCACTAGCATAGTGTCTGTCAAGAAGAAGAATGGGCAAATCAGAATATGTGTGGACTTTAGGGACTTAAACAAAGCATGTCTCAAAGATGATTTTCCAGTACCTGTCATGGAGATCATGATTAATAGTATTTCCTCTTCTGAGATGGTTTCTTTCATGGACGGTTTCTCTGGGTACAACCAAATCAAGATTGACCCAGAGGATGAAAAGCATATTGCATTTCGGACGCCAATAGGTATCTACTGCTACAAAGTTATGCCATTTGGACTAAAGAATGCGGGTGCAACATATCAAAGAGCCATGACAAAAATCTTTGATGATTTGATTCACCAAGTCATGGAGTGTTATGTCGACGATTTGGTGGTAAAAATACAATCAAGAGATCAATACCTCAACGACTTGAGAACGATGTTCCATCGTATTAGAAAATATAACTTGAAGATGAACCCTATGAAATGTGCATTTGGGGTACTATCCAAAAAATTCCTTGGCTTCATCGTGAGGCACCAAGGAATAGAGATTGACCCCTCCAAAATCAAAGCAATCATAGAAATACCACCTCCAAAGACATTGAAGCAGCTGAGGTCCTTCTAAGGATGTCTTGCCTATATCCGAAGATTCATCACCAATCTTTTGGGTAGGTATAAGCTGTTCTCAAAGCTGGTTAAAAAGAATGCTCCCTTCAAATTGGACGATGAATGCCGAAACATTTTTAAAGAAATCAAGCGCTATTTATGGAATCCCCTAGTGCTAGCAGCGCCAATTGCAGGAAAGCCATTGATCTTATATAAAATGGCCTTGGATTGATCCCTTGGAACTCTGCTAGCTCAAAAGAATGAAGAAGGAAAGGAGAACACCTTATATTATCTTAGTAAGATGTTGGTGGGCGCTGAAAACCGATATACTCCTATTGAGAAACACTGTCTTTCCTTAGTGTTTGTAATAAAGAAGCTTCGATATTATTTGCTCTCACATAAGGTGATTCTCATCTCAGGGATAGATCCACTCAAGTACTTGATGTCAAGACCATTACTCACTGGAAGATTAGCAAATTGGGCATTGATAGTCATGAAGTTTGCCATAAGTTATACTCCACAAAAAGCAATCAAAGACCAAGCATTGGCAGATTTTTTCACGGCGCATCCTTTGCCTGATGAATCTCCCTTGAGATGTGATCTCCTTGATGAAGAGACTTTAGCAAATGAAGATGGAAAATAATGTTGGAAGATGTACTTCGATGGAGCTTCTCCGATCCAACCAGCTGTTAGTTCTAAAATTCCTCAAGTTAGAGTTGGTATTGGACTCATCTTCATTTCTCCTAAAGGTGGGATACTAAGATACTCTCTTTCTTTGTTGAAGCATGCACTAACAATGAAGCAGAATATGAAGCTCTTATTGCTGGCTTGGAGCCAACAGTCAATATGGGGATTTAAAGCTTTTATATTTATGGCGATTCACGACTCATTATAAATCAAGTTGAAAGAAGCTTCAAGACTTATAAGCAAGAACTCCTTCAGTATCATCAAAGAGTTATTGAATTATTGAGGCAAATCCCTTATGTTAAGATGGAGAAAATTTCCAGGTTTGTTAATGGCAAAGCATACAGCTTAGCTAAACTGGTAAAAGAGTTAGCTAATCTAAATCAAGGAGATCCAAGTTACCATTCGAAATAGGAGAGTCTTGAGTTCATGCTTTGATGAAGAGTTAGAAAACAAAAAGCTCAGAAAAGAAGGAGTTCTAATAGTAGCTGAAGATGATTGGAGAGAACCCTTCATTCAGTATTTGAAGTATGGTGAACTTCCAAATGAAAAGTCTCTAGCAACACAATTAAAGAAAATGGCGATGAGGTTTACCCTTGTTAATGATGTTCTCTATCGAAGGTCATATGATCAACTCCTACTAAGATGTCTCTCGAAGGAGGAGTCTGAAGAAGTTATGCATGAAGTCCATTCAAGTATTTGCGGAGCTCACCAGTCAGGACCAAAGACGCGGTTGAAGATCAAACATATTCGGTATTATTGGCCAGGCATGATTAATGATTGCCTACAATATGCAAGATGGTGCAAATTCTGCCAAGCTCATGGGAATTTCATTCATCAACATCACAACCCTTTACACCCTACAATCTCTTCATGGCCTTTCGAAATATGGGGGACTGATTTGATAGGCCCTATTGAGCGTCCATCATTAAGAGGGCATCGCTTTATATTAGCTGCTACTGACTATTTTTCACAATGGGCGGAAGCCATTTCTTTAAAGGAAGTAAAGGCGGAAAACATCATCAAATTCTCCAAAGACCATGTGCTATATAACTTTGGAATGCCTCGAAGGATCATCTCTGACAACGGGCCAGCATTCAAAAGCTTCAAGGTTGGAAGGTTTGCTCAGCATCACAAAATAGATTTGAGATATTCCTCTATCTATAATGCTAGAGCAAATGGTCTTGCGGAAGCATTCAACAAAACATTATCCAAGTTATTGAAGAAAGCTATTTCAAAAAGTCAAAGGGATTGGCACAAAAGGCTTCCTAAAGTTTTATGGGCATACCGGACAACTTATTGAACACCAACTCAATCAACACCATAATCATTGGTTTTTGGTACAGAAGCTGCTCTTTCACTTGAAGTCCAGATTCCATCATTAAGAATTGCCTTACAAAATGAACTCACAAATGAGGACAGAGTTCCCTTGCGTTTGGATGAACTTGATTCTCTAGATGAAAAGAAACTAGAGGCCCAACAGAATCTTGAAGTCTACAAAGCAAGGATGGCTCAAGCTTACTATAAGATGGCTCGCATTCGAACTTTTGAGAAAGGAGAGATGGTGTGGGTGTTAAGAATACCAATCATCACCAACAAACATGCTAGGGGCAAGTTCAAGTCAAATTGGGAAGGCCCGTACTTTATAGAGGTCGTCTACGAAGGAGGAGCTTATCAGCTAGTCAACGCCGATGGAAGAAAACCTATGGCACCCATCATTGCACATTTCTTAAAAAAATATTATCCATGATATGAAAAAAAGAGAAGGAAGAAAAAAGAAAAAAAAAAGAAGAAAAAAAAACTTGTGTTCGTCTATGACGGAATGTCAAGTGCTCTTGTTTGAGCAAGTTAGTCAAGCATGATATATGCTTCTCGAGGCAAATTACGAGTTCCATTATCTTGTTTCTCTTCTCCATTTGAAAAAAAAGAAAAGCAAAAAAAACATATTGTAAAATAAAAAACTTGTGTTTGTCTATGACGGAACGTCCAGTGCTCTTGTTTGAGCAAGTTGGTCAAGCATGATACATACTTCTTTAGGCAAAACAGAAATTCTATCATGTTGTTTTCTTTTTCAAATTGAATAAAGACATGATTCCATGAATTTTGAAATGACTCTTGTGAATTTCTCTCTGGGAGACTACATGCAAATCTGGTAAGAACCTATAAAAACAAGTAAGTAAAAAAAAAAAAAAAAAAAAAAAGAAGAAAAAAAAAGAGAAAGGAAAAAAGAAAAGCAATTGAGGAAATGATAAATTTTGAAGGCAAAATCTGCAATTTTTCACAAAAGTGATGCTTTGATCAAGTAGTTCATCGGGTCCAGATCAGCTCTGATTGTCCTGAAATTTGAATTACAGAAAAAACACATGATAATAGTTAATATGAACGGTTGAAATTAAAATTGGAGTTCTGATGATTTTCAAAGAAATTTGAACTTCAAGCTAAGATTTACGAAATTGGTCCTCCAATGACCAGAGCATATCAAAGCTTAATCGGACCATTATAACTTCTCCGATTAACCTGGAAATTTTATTGAAGCTTTAAAATGTCATGATGTTTCATATGAGCGGTTATGATTATATTTTAAGTCCAAAAAATTTCAAAACAAATTCGTGACTTAGCAGCAAAGTCCATTGATAATTATCATGGAAACTGTTTGTCATCAAGTTGATGATCGAATAGTTAGAAACTCTGGGATATTTTTGGAAATATTTTTTGCATACACATGACGTTTTCATCTTCAATATGAACGGAGGAGTGTGAGTTTGAGGTCCATTTAACTTTCACACAAATTCATAAGTTCAAATCAAATTTTGTTAAACATTGTGGTCTCTACTGTTAATTTTTACGGTGATAGATCAGATGGTTGAATCTTTCTTGGTGCTTATGAAATTTTTTATTTACACTCATAGATTATTTTTCTTTGAGTGGGACGGTCGAAATCATGTTTGGAGTTCGGCGCACAAAAAAAAAACAAACAAAAGGAAAAAAAATTCTATAAAAGTAAAAGAAAAGGGAGAGGAACTGCACATGAAGTCAAAGTTTTTGGTAAAAAAAAGAAAAGAAAAAGCTTCTGAATTGTGAAAATTGAGCAAAATATTATTCAATATGGGATTGACAAAAAAAGAAGAAAAGAGATGAAAAAATTGCCTCAAGTGGGCTGAAAATTTTTTAAGTTTGAAAGTACTTGTACCTTCCTCCCTCAACTATTGTGTGTGAGGAAGCTACAATGGGGCATTTGTTCTATTAAGAAAAAGAGAGGGAAAAAGAGGAGGATAAATAAATAAAATAAATAAAAAATATTAATATATGAAAAAAAGAAGAGAAAAAAAAAATATATATATATATATATATATATGTATATATATATATTTGAGAATATATATATTGATTTCAAATTATTAAATAATAAAATAAAATAAAAAGAAAAAGATAAATTAAGGATAAGAATTGAAAATTTTGAATTTGAATGTTTGAAAAAAAAAAAGAAAATCTCCCGTATGACGGGGCATTCAGGATTTTTGGGGAGGAAATGAAGGAAAAAAGAGAACATAGAGATAAGAGGAGAGATTGAGGAAAAAATAGAGAGAAGAAGAAAAAAAGAAGACAGAGAAGGGAAAAAAAGGAGGAAATTCTAATAGAGGAGAAGAACCAAGAACAAGGAGACGAAGAGGAGAAGACAGAGATAGGACCCAAAAAAAAGGGAAGAAGATTAAAGGAAGGGAAGGCCGACACAGGATCATTGTCCAATGAAGAAAGAAAAAGATCTGATTGATATCACCGCAGTCTAACGGAGGTACAATATGTTCCTTCAAATATGTACATATAGTCCGATATTATGAAAAAAAGAAGAAGGAAGATGTTAAAAAAAACAAAAAGAAAAAAAACCACTTGCATTATAATGTTCACCTCCATCATGTAGTGGATCCCCATTCGTTCACTATTTTTAATGATCCATGCCATGCTATGATTTAGTTCATAAAACAATTTTTGTATGTATGCATGAAGGGCCTTTGCTTATGTTTCATATGCCATTATCCATGGATCTTGCAATTAATGTTTGGTTGGTCCTACCCTATGTTTTAAATTATTTATGCATGATTTATGGATCTAATGGATGTATGATTCATAGCTCTGTTAGATATTTGGTTTCATGATCCTGCACTTTAGGTCTTGTAGTTTCCTTTTATATTAGTGATGTTTGTGGGTTTTATGCATACAGTGAGTACTAAACTTGTTATTAACCCATTGTGAGATTAGGATGTTTAGATGCCCATTAGGGATGTCAACGGGGCGGGGATTTACCGGGGGATACATTCCCCGGCCCCGGCCCCGATTTTCCACCCCTATCCCCGACCCCGGCCCCGAATCCGAATACGGGGATTTTTTTTCCCCGTCCCGTCCCCACGGGGATTTTTCGGTTTCGGGGATTCCCCGACCCCGACTAATAAATTAAATTATTATTATTATTTAATTTAAAATTTATATTATATTATAAAAATTCTCATAAATATGAAAATGACTATATCAATAATTTTTCCATTAGATGCAAATGAAACATACATTAATGGACTTGAAATTAAATGACAAATTGGCTTTTGGAGCGAATTCATCACATTTGATCTTTTAATTCACTGTCCACCACAATTAACCTATTTATGAAAACAGTTTGACATGCGAATTTGACATTAGAGTTCACACACCAAAGTCATTGCACGTAATGTGGAGCTAGCAGGAAAAACATGGAAAGATAGCATTAGTAATTTTAACTTGGATTCATTGAGCACTCTTCAGGTTGTAGTGCAAGTACCATTTTGTAGTAGTAAACAACAAGAAACAAATTTATATATATTAGTAATAAATTGTGATGAGACACAATAATACTTGATCTTATAATTCAAGGTCAATCATCTAAATGCAACACCCATGATGACCACATAGTATAATTAAAATATACCTTTATTTATTCCATCTCTTCTTCACTCTCAAAAATCTTCATTAATAGTGCCATATGTATCTTCTTTTTTGGAACACTCACCTATAAAACAAAATAATATTCATTTAATACATAATAAATAAAAGTTATAATTTTTTTCAAATAAATTTGATTACCTTCAATATCTTTCAACAACCAATTTTGCGTGCACATCAATGCCTCCAAAGTATTCGCATGAAGCCTACTACGATGAGGACTCACCAATCTACCACCAGTACTGAAAGCAGATTCTGAAGCCACTGTAGAAATTGGAATAGCCAAGATGTCTTTGGCAATCATTTGCAAAATCGGATAACGGAGTCCACAACTTTTTCCACCAAGCTAAAATGTCAAAAATCCGGAGTTCTTGGCAAGACTTTTTCCTCCAAATAATGATCTAACTCCGACTTCAATATATTTTTGTTTGAATCACTCACATAGGAATCAAAACCATCAAGGAAGCTTGAATTAATAATGTCATTCTCCTTTGTTTCATTACATGAAGTTTGCCGAGTAATTTTGCTAATTTGTGTAGAGCTTTCATATTCATGTAACAAGTCATAACAATAACTTGTAATCCTTTGAATTTCATAATCGGCTAAATGCCCATAAAGATGAGGAAAAAATATTCCATTAATTTCAACTTATATCTTGGATCAAGCACGGTAGCTACTCCCATGATTCCATGAACCGTTTCCCAATATTTGTCAAACTTTATTGACATACTTGTGGCCATATTTCTGATAGTTTCACTAGGAGATTTAACCCAAGTGCTTAAAGAAACTTTAATCTCACACATCAATGGAAAGAAAACATTGGATGTAGGATATTTTCTCCCCGAAAATGCATTTGAAGCCGTATAAAATACATGCAACTTTTTACAAATCTCCTCGGCTAACATCCAATCTTCTTCGGTTGGTGTAGAACTAAAATGTGGGTCCGTTTGTTGCAAACGATATAAAACATCTTTATATTCCAAAGCAACACTAAGCATCAAATATGTAGAATTCCATCGAGTATTGCAATCAAGCATCAATTGTTTGGAATAATTTATATTCAAAATTTGCACATTTTCTTTGAAAGTTTGTAGTCTTTTTGGTGTGTCCGTCCAAAAAGAAACACTATCTCTAACCCTCTCTATTCCATCACCCATGAGCTTTAACCCATCTTGAACAATTAAATTCAAAATATATGCACAACAACGCATATGAAGCAATTTTCCATGCAACAAGAGATGATTAGGATTGAGCTTAGACACTAGGATATCAACCATAGCATCATTAGTAGTGCAATTATCAACCGTCAAAGTGGACAACTTTCTTTCTATGTTCCAATCAAATATGCATTTCAACAATTCTTTAGAGAGAACGGCCGATGTATGTGGACAAGGCACATAAGAGAACCTAACAAGTTAAGAAAAATTACATAACTATAAGAAATATAATAGCATATAAGCTTACTTTCATAATTATAACAATGCAAAATAAGATTAGTAAAATAAACTACTAGAATGTCAATAAATTAAACATACCTCAAAACCAAACTTTGCAAATTCCAATTGTTGTCAATAAAATGTCCCGTGATAGCCATGATTTCTTTCTTTTGATTTGAAGCCGTCCACATGTCGGTAGTTATTGGAACCCTACTTAAATTCTTCTTCAAAAGGTCAATGATCTTGGATTTTTCATTAACATAGATCTTCATTATATCATTTTTAATTGTATTCCGAGAAGGAATTTTGAACATTGGTTGAAGATTTGTCGAATATTTCTTGAACCCATAATGTTCAACCATTGAAATTGGGTATTCATGCATTATTATCATACTAGCAAGATCTTTTCTTGAAGATTCTTGATCAAATGTGTAATTGCTAACACACATTTTTCCATCCGCCTTCCATTGTTGTTGCACTAATGTTTTTTGTCTCATGTTGTTGAAAGGCCTCATTTTGCAAATTTTATGATGGTCATGCAAATGTTTTGTTCCATTTTTGCTCCCTCCACCAAGCAATTTCTTGCAATAATTGCATTCCGCTTTATCAGAATCACCAACTTTAATCTTTTTAAAATGTTGCCAAACAATTGATTTCAATCTCATCTCACCAACTTCTGTTGTTTCTTCACTAACTTCAGTAGGAATGTTTATAGGTGACTCATTTGGTGACTCCATAGGAGAATCAAGTGGAGTTAGTGAGCCATCAATTCTTATAGCGGATTGACTACTACCAACCGGAGTAGAACAATTACCACCTTGAGATGCCATCACTTCTCTATACAAAATATATGCACATATGTTAATTAATTGTTTTAAGTAGAACTTAGCAACCAAAATGGATAAAATATACTAATCATTATGAACAAAATTAAAAGCATTCAAAGTAAATTATATTCATAAAACAATAAAAACAAAAAACTAGAATTCTAACTTCTATGGACCAATTCAAATATATGATACTTCATTCAAATCATCCATTCTACCAATAAAAAAAATCTAGAATTCTAACTTCCATGGATCAATCCAAGTATATCATACTTCATTCAAATCATCCAATCCAAGTAAATTATATACTAACTATTATCAATCAAACTATATCATACATTCATACTTCATTCAAATCATCTAATCCACCAATAAGAACTAACAAGACTACATTCATACTTCATTTAAATCATCCACCCATTCATACTTCATTTAAAATCATCCAATCCACCAATAAGAACTAACAAGACTACATTCATACTTCATTTAAATAATCCACCCATTCATACTTCATTTAAATCATCCAATCCACCAAAAAGAACTAACAAGACTACATTCATACTTCATTCAAATCATCCAATCCACCAATAAGAACCAACAAGACTACCCTTTTAAACCATCATAAAAACAAGAAGGAAAAACACAACATCATATAACAAAAATGCCTTCAAATTGAACCAATTAAAAAGGAATGAAATAGAAAAACAAAAAAAGAAAGCATGAGTAGCAACCTTGGGTAGTAGACTCTTAAGGGGATCGAGTTCTTGATGGTGAAAGTGTAGCCGCCGGTGGGTTCAAGGTTTGGAGATGGTGATGACTGATGAGAGGCGACTTTGGGGGAAAGATGGTGATGTCTAGGGCTTTTTAGAGAAGATTAGATGATGATGGATCGAGTATTTGCTTTTTAGAGAATATAGTAAAGACTAAAGAGGCTAAAGGTAGATGTTGGATTCGGGTTAACGGGTAAAGATCCAAAATTTCTCACATTTTTTTACATTTTCAACCTTTTTTTCTAAAAGTTTTACAAATGAACCAAAGATGAAAGATCTTTAACTTTTTCTTTTTTCTTTTTTTTTATATCCATATAAAAATTCTTTTTACTTAATAATATCATTAGGATATAAATATATTCGCACTTATTAATTATGTTATATCCATTATATTCTTTTTACTTAATAATATCATTTATAAAAGTTTTACAAATGAACCAAATATATTCTTTTTATATCCATTGTTTATTTGATTTTTATAATTCAAATTTAATTATGTTATTAAAAAAATAGTTTGTTATTTCCATTGATCTTATTCAATCTATAATGTCTATTCATTATTTCATCTAGGTATTGCCTTATCGGCTTTGAAATGCTAAATTGCTAATTGCTAATCAATTCTATTTTTTAATTAATATAAATTATTTTTTAACTTTTTTTTTAAAGATAAATACATAATTTTCTTTTATTCATTAGATTAAGATCCTCTCTTCTCTAATCTCATCTGTTAATCTCATAATCCCTAATTCAATTATAATTTATAATTAATTAATATAATGAGATGTGTTTTTGTTTGTTTTGCCTTATCGGCTTTGAAATGCTATATTGTTGTATTTTTAATTTGTTGTTTAGACAAGTATTCTATCATGTTGTATTTTTATTTTTTATTGTTTGGACAAAATGAATTGTTGGTATTTTTATTTTTTTGTTGTTTAGACAAGTATTATATCATGTTGTATTTTATTTTGTTGTTCATGAAACAAGTATGATGTTGTGTTTTTATTTGTTGTTTAGATGAATGTCATATTGTATTTTAATCCTTAAATGTTTTTAATTACAAATGTTTTTAATTATTGGTTATTTACACTTTAACCCCACATTTGTTTTTGTAATTATTTCAAAAATTTGTTTGTGGTCTTTTTTAGGCCATTTTGTAAAAAAGAAATTGTTATTTAAATATGAAACATTATTTGAAATAACTCAATAAGAATTATTATTGGTAATTATTAAAACGGGAATTTTTTTAAATTATTTTATTAATAATATTATTATTATTATATTATTAATATTTTGAAAATAATGTGGATGCTGGTTGCCGGGGTTATTTGTTAATAATATTATTATTATTGTTACAAATAACAACCCGAATCCCCGATGCCGGGGTTGTTATTTGTAACAATAATAATATTATTATTAACAATAATAACAATAATAATAATAATAATAATATTGTTATTAATAAAATAATTTAAAATAATTCCATTCTAATTTCAAATAATGTTTCATATTTAAATAACAATTTTTTTTAAAAAAATGGCTTAAAAATAGACCACAAAGAAATTATTGAAATAATTACAAAACAAATGTAGGGTTAAAGTGTAAATAACCGGTAATTAAAAACATAAATGTAATTAAAAACATTTAAGAGATTAAAATGAAAATTTATAAAAATAATATAAAAAATAAAAACTTCAAAAAAAGGATAAAGAGCCGGAGAAAACATTACCGTTCTTGCTAAAAAACAAAAAAATAAAAAAAAATTAAACAATAAAAACGGGATTTATTTTACCCTTTTTTTGAAAATCCTATGAAAATGGGAATAATTATGCCATTTTCCTAAAAAACACTTAAAACAGGTATAACAATTACCGTTATACCTAAACTCGTAAATAATTAAAAATATGTCTATTTTGGAAATTAAATAAAAAAATTGCATTTAAAATATTTTAATTCCTTAACTTAATCCATTTAAATAAACATAATCCATTAACTTAAATAAATAAAATATATTTAAATAGAATATTAAATAAATTTATTAAATATTAAATATGTCTATTTTGTTTAATTTTTATTTAGATATTTCATATTTATAATATATATATATATATATTAAATATTTATTATTTCGGGGCCGGGGCGGGGCGGGGAGGGTATTCCCCGACCCCGACGGGGAATTTTTTCATGCCCCCGGCCCCGGCCCCGACCCCCAAAAAAATTCTCCGACCCCGGCCCCGACGGGTCGGGGAATCGGGTTCCCCATCGGGGCCGGGGCTCATTGACATCCCTAATGCCCATACTGGCAAACATCCATTTTGATTCTCCAAAAGTGACAGTTTAGGAGTCATCTTCAAAATTTGCAAAATAAATAAATAAACAAGAAAATGTAGGAAAAGTTCTGCGTTTATTTGCCAAATCCATGGGAATGTAGAAAAAAAAGAGCATAAAAAAATTCTCGGGTTTTGTTGAGGAAGATATATGGAAATGTGAAAATAGGGAAATTTGGGAGGCTCAAATGCAAATTTCGTAGAAATTTAAATGAAAATTAGGGGTTATTTGCAAAGTGGTGTGAAATTTTGTAAAAAAAATAAGAAAAGTTCAGGGGCTTAATTGCAAAATTCATAAGTGTAATGTGAGAGATGTAAGAAATTCGGATTTATTTAAAAAAAAATTGTCAAAGATGTGAAAATAAAAAAAATAGGAGGATTTTCTTGCAAAAAAAAAGAGGAAAATGGAAAAGTGAAGCTTTAAGGTGTTTGGTTGAATAAATCTTAAACTTTCGTGAAGGAAAAAATTGGGGTTGATGTGAAAAAAATGTCATGGGGTGCTATAATATGAAATTGGGAGAAAATAATGACTTGATGTGTAGGAGTTTTTTTGTACCTTTCAAAGGACTCCCTCTTGGAATTTCTTATTTTCCTAGTTTCAGAGTAAAAAAAATGAAGGATGAGTGAAAAAGAAAGGAGAAGAGGGAAAAAATGAAAAAATTGAGGGAAGAGTAAAAAAGAGAAGAGGGGAAAATAAAAATGAAGGGTGAAAAAAATAGAGAGAAAAAAATGAAGGATGATTAAGAAAAAGAGAAAAGGTAAAAAAAAATGAAGGGTAAAAAAAGAGAAGAGGAAAAAATGAAGGAAAATAAAAAAAGAAGATATGAATGATGGATGAATTTATTGAGGGTATTTTGTTAATTTTCTTTGCATGACCTTAAAAAATCCTATGAGCATTTCTCTAACTCCACCTTGAGGTTTAGACATTCTTGGGGTAAAGAGTAATTTTCATAAAAAAATCTCTCTTCAAGCTCACTTTGAGGTCTTTTGACACTCATTGGAGTAAAAGAAAAAAAGGTGGAATGAAAAGAAGAGTAATAGATTTTCTTGAAGTGAAAGAAAAAGTAAAAAAAAAAAAATGAAAAATTCACAAAAAAAAATATCTCTCATCAACACTCATTAAAAAAAGAAGAGTTGAAAAAGATTTTCTTGAAGCCCATTATGAGGTCTCTATCGGGAAAATGAATTAGAGAACTCAATTGGTGACTTAAATAACGGAAATCAAGTTCATAATTACAACTTGAAATGCATTTTAAAAGCAAAGTAGAAATTGCCAAGTTAATGAGCTATCCATGTTGAAGGTCACAACATAAAGATGTAATGGTCAAGGCTCGAAAGCATTGAAGAGTCAAGGCCTAAATGCCTCATGTAAGCGACAAATGCGACTCTAAAGTTTTAACGCACCATGAAGTCAAAGACTTAAGGAGTTTCACAAGTCAAGAAGCTGAAAATTTCACAAGCACAAAGAGCCAAAGGTTTCAGTGATAAAAGAAGTAAAGATGACCAAGTAGGCAACTCATAAGTGCAGAGTGGCCACAACTTGAGAGCTAAGCAATGTATCAAGATACAAACCCACATAAAAAAAAGAAATCGAGGAGGATCACATTTACAGAGCTAAAAGGGTCTTCCAACATACTTTTACTAAAGGAGTCAAGAGCATCAGCCAAGCAAAAAAAAATGTATGTTCTTAATCGGAGGTTCCCATGACATTGTCTGGTGTAATTAATATTAGCGACTTGCCCCTAATAGGAGTCATGAACCTGCAGTCATCTGAAATATAAAAATAATTAAAATTTGATTTGTGATCCATATTTTTAACCGGTCAATCCTAATTAAAGGCCGGATAAAAAAAAGGAGCCCACAGTATTCATCAAGCCTGCAAGAAGGCAACATATGTACAAAAATATAGGAATAAGATAGGAAACGCAGCAACATCAATGTCCTTTTAGTAAACCTTAATCAATTACACTTGCTCCATTGTACTTTGAGAAATGATTTCTTAAACTCTTCTTGCCCTTTGAAGGCAACAACTGAGATCTACACAAAGGGCAAGTGGATGCTCTAAATTCATCCATTTGTCTATGCACTCCTTGTGGAAGACATGAGAGAAGTTGCTAAGCTCTCTCACTTCATCCTTCTCCTCCAACTTTCTCAAGCACACTAGAGACAAAGCTTCATCATCTTCATAATCTTTGGCTTCTTTGCAACTCTGGTGGAGCATTGAGAACTTGATAATAGGAAGATCAATGAGGAGGTTGTTATTAGCTTGGTGCATGGTGACATTTGAGACATAAACATGGTCCCATGGAGGAGCAAGCAGTGTAGTTGGTGATGAAACCAGGCCAAGTTGGAAGAGAGCTTTTGTGATAGCCAGCCATAAGCCATCTACAACACTTACTAAAAATAGCACAGGCTTTGGCAACACTATTGTGTAGCGATATGCGGAAGTTGGAGTAGAAGTGAAAGAGGGCATGATATCTCTAAGAAGATTAAGATAAGAAGAAAAGGATGTGTGTGACTGTATAATATGTATGTAAGGTCAAGGAAAAGGGAGAAGCAATAGGATGTTATATTTCAAAGCAAGGACCACACTGAGAATACTTGCCAAAGACTTGCAAACAAAAGTAGTAGGAGATTTCCCTGAAAAATAATCTATATAATTCCATGTGTGGGTTATTCATTCTCTATAAAATAGCAAGTAAATGGTGCAGTATTAGTGTACAAAGAAGATTGAAAGTAGCAGTAGAGCCGTGTGATAAAAAATTTGTTCGTTTTGCTCTAGTCATATAACATCCTTAGTTAATAGGTTTCACGTTACCTTTTTGTGAGGCTGAGATTGCGTCTCCATAGCCTAGAGGTCCTTAAGGGTACTTAGCATTTGAGTTTGTCACGCCCCAAACTCGGTGCACCGACAAACGGCCGCATACCCACAAGGCCGAGACCAAGTGAACATGCAAGGCCTCAGAACCTGTCTTACAAAAGGATATAACATCTAACAGTAGCTGGATTCGAGAGAGAAGTTACAAGGTTCAAAATATAACAAAATCAACTATCGAGGTTTGATACTACAATTATTCAAAGATATGGAAAATCTAAAACCTCAAGAAAGGAAAATTTATCAACTTACTAGCACTTGAAGACAACTTGACCCAAGACGCTAAGCTGCCACCACTCACACCTATTCCTGATTTGGAGAAAAAAACAAGAACAACTTAATGAGCTTGGGACCCTAGTAAGCAACCACTAAAAATGTTAGGATCATAAAAAGTTTCAAAAATTCAGAATTGAAATCAGTAATATGATATAGAAAAACAACCAAAATACAATTTAGAATCAAAACAAAAACATCCAATATAGCTTGATTTTCAGATAAATACAATATATGTCTCCCAATAACTATGGTCAAACAAAAATATCTGAGTTCATTTGTTTACCCTCGGTGACCTGAGTCAGAACATCAAAGTTTATTTGTTTATCATCGGTGACCCGAGTTAGAATATCAGAGGCATTATTCTTCACTAATGAAACAGTACAAAACTATAGTTTCTTAACATATTAGATACGTGTCGACAAGGTCAATGTTTAACCCTTAGTAATAGGATTAGTACATAGTTAATTGGGGACTAATTTTAATGTCAAAATACATAATGCCAGCGAAAACATAATGTCAAAGTTCAGAATGAGCAAAATATGGAGTAAATTGTCAAACAATTTCATCAGTCGCATGATCCCATTTTTATAATATCAAAATAAACTAGTTATTTGAATTTGAACCGATAATTTATAAAAATTGTCGAATAACTGAATAATTCATATAATTCACAAATATGATTAACCAGGAAACTATATATATATATATATATAATTTTCAAGCAACTGAGAGAAATATAAATAATTACAATTAAATAAAATATCTGATAATTCACATAATAAATAATCCGAAATTAAATAAATATTTAATAATTCAAATAATTCAGATAATTAAGAAAAAGGATATCATAAATTAGAATTTTAGCTAACTAAAAGAAAATTCTGAAAATAGTCATAATCTAGACATACTATAAAGTAGATGTATAAACTGCTCTGAGAGTGATTCAAGAAATAATTTTAATATTTTTATTTATATTATATATGGTATTAATAATTGAAAATTTTAATTGCATAATAGACATTGATTTCATCATGGCATTAAATCGGTTTTATATTAAATATTTAATTGGATCTTCTAATGGAAACGAATGGTAATTTGATTGGAGAGAGTTTTAAGAAATTTTTTTTATTTTTTTTTTGCATATATTTAAAGTGGCATTGATTTTATCATGGCCATTAAATCCGTTTTATATTAAATCCTTCCTTTTTTCTAAAGTTTTTGGTTTAAAAAAAAAGTTAACAATATTTATTTGATATTATATTAAATATGAAAAATGCAACGAAAAAATTGGAGACTAAATAAATAATATTATTATATTAAATAAGATCTTTTAATAAAACGGATAATAGTTGGATTGGTGAGGGTTTTAAGAAAGATTTTTAAATCCTTTTTTAAAGAATTTTCCTCATTGCATTATGAATACGCAAGGCTTAATGGAATTGATTTCATTATGGGAGTCTTATATTAAACATTTAATAAGACCTACTCATGGAAATGGATAGCATTTGGAAATTAAAAATCTTTGTTAAATTTATTTGGAATTATTTGTTTAGAAAAAAATAAGCAATATTTATTTGAAATTACATAAAATATGAAAAAATAAAATATATTTTGTTATTAATAAAAAAATTATAATTAAATGAATAAAAAAAGTTAATGGTATTTATTTGGTATTACATT
This sequence comes from Dioscorea cayenensis subsp. rotundata, assembly GCF_009730915.1. Lineage (NCBI taxonomy): Eukaryota > Viridiplantae > Streptophyta > Magnoliopsida > Dioscoreales > Dioscoreaceae > Dioscorea > Dioscorea cayenensis. The sequence continues at coordinate 22,283,546 of NC_052489.1, forward strand.
ACATTACTACATGGGCTTTTTTTTAATTACCAATAGTTTTATATTTATTAAATGATATTGGTTGGGTTTATGGGAAGATGAGTAGACAATTGTAAAAAAGAAGATGAAAATCTAAAATAAAAGAAATTAAATGATGCTATTAATATATATTGTCCATATTCTAATGAAAATGAGTAACAATTCCCTTTCTTGGTATAGGTTTGTTTTTCACATAAGTGTTTATAATGTTACTATTTAGTTTATCATAGTTTTGTTACTCTTTTTTTAATTTCATTGTTCATTCATTTGTTATTTGGTTGTGTTCTTTTTATTGCAAATATCATAATTGTTTGATATGTTCTAATTTGAATTAATTTGCAGGTAATGAAAAGCCAAGTAGGTATTCTGCCAAAAGTTTTTTAAATCTACTTTCAAGTTATCTATACAATACTATTATGCATAATCTGTCCCAGAGTGTTTCTAGGAACAAATTAAAATTTTTTAGTACATTTAAGTTTTTATTTATATTACTTATGATATTAATAATTAAAAAAAAAATTAATTGCACTTATTTATTTATGCAATAAATGTCCATAAGACCTTTGAAATCCAAAGTATACAAACAGTTTCCATGAGTTGTTTACTTGTATTATTTTTATAATATGCTCTCATAGTATTTCAAGCAATAAATTTAATTTTTTAATTACATCTAAATTTTTATTTATATTACTTAAATATTAATTATAGAAAATTTTAATTGTGCTTATTTATTTATGTAATAAATGTCTATGAGATCGATTTTTGAAATCAAAAGTATACAATAGTTTCCATGAGTTGTTTAATTATATTATTTTTATAATCCTCACTTGAGTATTTGAAGGAATAAGTTTAAATTTTTTATTACATTTAAGTTTTTATTTATATTTCTTATGGTATTAATCATAGAAAATTTTTAATTGTACTTATTTATTTATGCAATAAATATACATAAGATTTTTGAAATCCAAATTATACAATAGTTTTCATAGTATGAGTTGTTTAGACATATTTTTTTTTATAATTTGCTTCTAGAATATTTCAAAGAACAAATTAAATTTTTTTATTACATTTAAAGTTTTATTTATGTTACTTTTGATATTAATAATTAAAAAACTTTAAATTCACTTATTTATTTATTCAAAACTCCGATGCGAAGCCGGGGAGAATGCCTAGTTTAAAAAAATAATAAATGACTAATCAACCAATCATGAATGTATAAAATAATTAAATTAACAAATTTAGCTAGTGTCAAATATATATATATATATATATATATATAGTATAATTTATATGTGGTTACTTACCTGGATGTCTTCAAATTTTAACTCACACTCAAAGACAAGATCATCCCTTCTTGAAATATCCTAGAAAAGGCATAGCCCAAATATAAAACCCAAAACATAATTTTAACAAAACTCAAAACAATGGACCATAAACCAAGCTAAAAAGAAAGGATTCACACTTTACTCCTAGTGCTAGACATCTCATGTGACCAAAGAATAAAGAATACTAAAATACTAGCTAGTTATGACCCCAAGATTGAGGAGGAACTAAGTGTGTGTTTGGATGGGGGAATCATTACTTACACATTCCCATGCCTCCATTTGGATGCATTTTTTAGAAGGCAATCATTACACTGTGGAGGTCAGCATTAACCCCCCATGGGGTAATGAACCATTCCTCTTTCAAAATTACTATTATGCCCTTGTGAAACATAAAAAAAACTTATATAAAAAATTAATAGTTATTTGAAATTAATTTCTAATTAAACATTAATTAATAATAATGAAATAAATATTTATGTTTTAAATATTTTATAAATAATAATTATTGAAATAAATATTATTAGAAATTCATTAAAAAAAATTTAAGTACGGAATGTAATTAAAAATTATTTGAAATTAATTTATAATTAAAAAATTAATTAATATTAATAAATTAAATATTTATGTTTTAAATATTTTAGAAATAATAATTATTTGAAATTAATTTAAAAAATTTAAGTACGGAATGAAATTAATTATTTGAAATTAATTTCTAATTAAACACTAATTAGTAATAATAAAATAAATATTTACGTTTTCATTATTTTATAAATAATAATTACTTATTGGAAATTAATTAATAATTTTTAAGTACGGAATGTAATTAAAAGTTATTTGAAATTAATTTCTAATTAAACATTAATTAATTAACAATAAATTAAATATTTATATTTTAATTATTTTAGAAATAATAATTATTTGAATTAATATTATTTTAAATTAATTGAAAAATTTTAAGTACGGAATGAAATTAATTTCTAATTAAATATTACTTAATAATAATAAAATAATATTTATGTTTTTATTATTTTATAAATAATAATTACTTAAAAAAGGTATCATTTTTTTATACAAGGGTAAAAAGGTAATCTTAGCACAACTCCATTTTTTTTTTTCCATTCCCAATGAATTACCTCTCCAACAAAACACTCCCCCCTCTTCATTACTTCATTTCCCCTCATTCCATTACGGTAATCCAAACTCTACCTAATACCCAAGGATCTTACTCATGCAAGGCTTTAGGTATAACTCCCACACTATTTGACCACCAAGCATTAAGACAAGGTTAACTAGCAAATACATGGCAAAACATATGGTCATTGAAAAAGAAGCAATTCAAGCATACATACCTATACATGTATAGGTAAAATCATATAAGATTTAACATCTAAAAAAAATGAGAACATCTAGATTTGGCAAACTAGAATCAGGGAAGATTAGAGCAATTACAAGACTTGTGATCAAAATAATTGCATCTATATGAAGAAACAACTCATAGTCGGCATATACAAAGTCTTGAAGCAACTATTTACAAAAACAACAACTAAAGAGAAAATCTGAAAGCCAACTAAATTTAAAACAATACTACAACTAATAGGTGCCAAGAATGCATAAAGACATGGAGGAAAAGCTAGTAATGCATGAAAATACTCCTAGGCTTATGTAACCAACACTAACTCAAGCCATACATCAAGCAAATCATGCCAAGAGATCAAGAAAAGGCAACCTAATCACAATGCATAGATATCTTAGATTCCCAAGGCATAGCAAGCAACAAGAACTCATTGAGGCATTTTAACAAACACCTTGTGTGCAAGATGAATGCTATGGTTTGCATCATTTGCCTAAATCCATGTTAGGAAAAAAAAAATATACAAACATTCCAACATCACAAACAAAGACAAGATCCTAGTTCATACAAGGTTTTTAAACCCTTACACATGCACAAGAGAAACTAGATTACCAATCATCAAGCCTCTAAGCAACAACATGGTTATATATACACTCCAAAACAAGGAGAAAAGGGTTACCTAAGGTTCGGTTACCCAGCTCCTCCACAAGCTTCCTCTCCACCCTCCATCAAAGCTCTAATCCCTTCTAAAAATCCTAACATAAGCAAGAGAGAAAGAGGGCTGCTTACAAAAGTCCAAATCCCTAACACCTTACTGCAGGAATGGGCGGCAACATGGCATCGGAGAAGGACGGAGTGGTTGTTGGAGTGGTGAGGCATGGTTGTTGGGGACGGCTGTTAGGTATGGCTTTGGTGGGAGAAGGTGAGCAGTTGTTTAAAGGAGGAAGACAAAGAAAATCTTACGGTTACAATTGAAGAATGAAAAGAGAAAGTTATGGTGGTGGGGTCCATAGACTTATTCATCTATAGTTTCCAAATGCACTCTGCAGAAGGGCATTAAAGGAATAGATTTTTTATTGTTTCAAAAACTCTCACTACTACATAAATGCCTATTTACAACCGTCATGAACCATTGCCAAAGGTCTTACAGGCGTTGCATAAGATCTATTGCAGTAGTATGGCAGCCGCTGCATATGCTTCCGTTGCAATAGATTATTATAGTAGTTCTATACATTCTGTTGTAACGGTTTCACACTGTTGTCCAAGCAGTTCTAATTGGAATTGGTTTTTGTAGCGGTTTTTAATTTGCAGCTGTTGCTTCATATATTACAGCGGTTTTACAATACCTAGCACAATGTGTTTTTAATACTTATTGCATCAGTTTTGTAATATCTATTGCAATAGTGTTGTAATACCTAGTGTAGCGGTAATATCTATTGTAGCAGTTTTATAATACATTTTGCTGCAGTTTGATAATATATGTTGTAGCGATTTAGTAATATATATTACAACAGTTATATAACATCTATGACAACAGTTGTGTAAAACTATTTATTTTTTCGAATCTATTGTATCGGTTTAGTATATTTGCTGAAACAGTTAACAAAATCTATTGTAGTAGTTTTATAATCCTATACCATTTTACAAATAATAATTTTAATAATTCAATTCAATTATAACATTAGCAAACATCATCCTAAAATGTAATAAACACTTACAGCCAACATCACATTAAAATTGACAAAAAAAAGTATTCAATAACAGAAGAATTCAAGGAGAAAACTAGTTAATACAAAACAATTTAAAAGTTAATACAAAACAAGTCATCTTCAATGTTTTGGGATGAAACTAACTAAAAGTATAACATCATTGTCCTCGTAATTATAGAAAATTTGTTAGTAAAAAAAATAAGAAGAAACTTGTGCGATATATACGATTTATATTACTTAACATAATAATATAATTTGTTAAAATAAAATGATACTATAAACTATATTCCAACATAATGATATCAAATAAAATGAAAATTATTATAAAGAATATACCTAAGGTTCATGCCTACTAGCAAAGGATATATTACGTGCATGTATTGCTTGAGTTGGTATACTATTAGCATATCTTGGGGAACCAAAATTTAAATTAAATCCATGAACTTGGTTGATATTCATTTCTGGAACCAAGCCGGCCCTTGGAGTTGTTACATCATAGAAAGAAATTGTTCATGCTCAGATGATTGCAAAGATGATTTGTAAGCTACTATAGTTATTCTTCCATTTCTTTTCTCACTTCTTCTCTCATTTGTTCTTTCATGATTTTAATAAAATTTTGAGAAACTTTTACAGAAGATCAACCACTAACTTCTTTTCCTTTAAAATATGTTGGTGTAACATCCTCCCATACAACATAGCGTGATCTAGTTCTGTCCCTCCCATCACCATAGAAAATGCATCAATAGATTGGTTCTCACTGATTTGTTGTGACTGGACACCTTGCATTTGAGACTATAATAGATCAAGAAATTTAGTAAAATTTTATTTTTGATGTTATATCGATCATATGTAAGATAAAATATCATATTCCGAAAATCATATTCTAAAAGCATATAGATAAAAAGAATTCCTTACAATCTTGTCACTAGTATCATCAAAGGACTCCTTGTAAATCTTGTCTAGTTGTCTTTTTTGAGTTTAAATAAAAAGAGCAAAATTAGTTGGTACCTCATTGTTTTCATTTATATCTTGTTGTTTTGATTCCAAACGAAAACAAAAAACAAAAAAAAAACAAAAACAAAAACAAAAACATAATTTTCATTAGCAAGGATTTGTATATGGTCCAAAAAGAATCAAATGTAGCACCACATAGCAATTATCATACCAACAAAAAATACAATACAATTAGAAATATTTCAAAAGACCATAAAATTAAATTCCCTGATGATACTAATCATAATAGGTATAATCAAGGTAACCTAAACAATACTAAACATTATAAGTGTATTCAAGTTAACAACATTCTTAGAATATCAATTTAAAATACGAAAAAAAAAATCATATTTACTCTTACCATTTGTTTTTTTATTGGTATAATACCCGAATTGGTCCCTCTACTTTTCTCTCTCTTCCCTTTTGGTCCCTCTACTCAGAAATGTGCCCCACAATCCCTCTACTCTTGAAAATGATCCAATTTAGTCTCTCTACCCTTAATCTTTTCCCATCTAGTCCATCTACTCTTGAAAAATACAGCCAATAATTGGCCTATTTTAGAGTAGAAGTGACTAAGTAGAACCATTTTCAAGAGTAGAGGGACTATTTGAGAGCATTTATGAGTAAAGGGACCAAAAGGGAAGAGAGAGAAAAGTAGAGGGACTAATTCATGTATTTTACCTTTTTTATTCTAGTGGATTCGGGCCGTGACCGCCGGAGGAGATGTGATGAGGGTTAGTGTGGTGATTGAGATTATTACAGATTGGGATTGCCTTTTCTCAGCATGAGTGTTTGGTAAGATAATTGTATGCCTTATATTTCTTTAGTGCTTTTGTGAAAAGCATGCCCTTCTAGCTTTTGAACCAAAAAAATTATGTAGATTGTTTATTTCTTAAGTTACACATATCTTTTAAAAAATAAACTTGTTTAAATATATTCTTCATTAGCAATTATTTCATAAGTAAAGTTTTTTTTTAAATTAATAAAGATCAACACAAATGGTATAAAAAGGTGATTAGCATTTTTTGTTATTTCAAAAATAGATAAATAAATAAATATCACTTGTTTATTATTATTTTTTCCACAACTTGAAGGTTGTGTCCATTATATTTATTTATTTTCATATATCATAAATATAGAAGATATATATATATATATATATAGATAAAAGAAATGATTATGAGATTTTCACAAAGGAAGATCACTGCAAATAAGAAACACCTATTTTCTTATTCTTTCACAAAATAGCATTATGTTTTTTTTTTTTTTGATAATTTATACTTCAAAGTTTCAATTTGATGATTCACTCATCAATGCCCTTATCCAATATATATATATAGACACATCCTATATATAAATATAAACAAAACTAGAAGCTCCCAACAATTCATGGTCGTCCCACTTTGATCTATCTGGACTAGGAACAATCCAACAATTATAAAAACAATCCAACAGATTAAGACCCCCGCTACATCTAAAATATCAACCCATTTATATTCACCTAAAAGATTGGATGATTAAGAAGATGTGTAGAATTAATACACAAAAACAAATTACTTTCAAGAGTATGCTCACACAAGTTAAACACTCTTTCTTATTTTTTTATTTATATCATTCATTTTAAACAAATGATATTTTTTTCTTATTTATTAGCTTTATTAATTTTGTCATCTGTAGGTATAAGTTTTTTTTGAAACTTATGCATTATTTTCACAAATGCAGTTGTTTTAAAAAAAAAATAATCATTTCATATTATAACACATATGCAGTGGTTATATAAAACCGCTGCATATCATAACCCATAAACATCAATTATTAAGAACCGTTGCATTACATTGCATATGTAGCAGTTATGAACCGTTGTTTTTTTTAACATTTACATCGATTGTATAACCGCTGTATATCTATCCTAATATGTAGGCGATATGAAATCGCTAAAAAACCGCTGCAACAAATAGTTTATTGTAGCAGTTTTATAACCACTATAAGCGCAATTATGATCTATGAAAAAGATGTAGTTGGTGGTTGGAAGCATGTTATGTTTCTTAGTTGCAAGGTTCTCATCGTCAAGATCTTGTTAACCCATCTTAATATTTTAAAAATATTGATTTTTAGAGGGCAGACACACTTCTAAATAAGAAGAGTGTCTTTTACACATTGTAGCCTCCTCTTAAAAAAGTTCAAGGGAAAAACATGGGCGAATATGGTTTTGTAAAGTCATTAGGCTTGAAATTAATCATGAGAAATCTATTAATATTTTTGGAATTTTTGAATGAATTCGGCACATGTGTTGGACTCTTTGACTATTTGCAACACCATATTTTTTTCTCACGAGTATGGAAATCAATTAATACCTACCCTTTATCGGTTAATTATATGTAGATGTACATACTTTTTAAAATAATAAAAGAAAACATCTTCAAAAAATCTTGAGTTGTGTAGTAATTAATTCAATAATAATTTTAATTATTAACTCCAATTTATATCATATGCTTACTATATATATTGTTCACCAAAAACTGAATAATCTTTGTATATTATATATGATCATGTAATGGAAAATGGAAAGAGTTTACTTAATGCTATTATAATATATTTATATACGCATAAGTGTTTAATTTTATCTATTTATTTTAAAAATAAATAAATCATATTCATTAAAATAACGTCATAATAGGCAATGAGAGAGACGAAGAGAGGGGTTCTACATCAATAGAAGAGGAAGGGAGGGATACAATGACAATGACAAGGGACACAAACAAGCATGTAATCCCACTAGGGGTGTAAATGATACACCTCTACTCGCAAGCTACTCGAGCTCGATTCGGTGAAAACTCGAACTCGGCTCGGTCACAGTCGAGCCGAGCTCGAGTTCGAGTAGCTCGAGTAGTCGAGCGAGCCGAGTTCGAGTATTGTGATACTTGGCTCGAGTGCTCGCGAGCCTAATCGAGCATGTATGTATATATATAATATTAGATTTATTTGATAAAAATCAAGGGAAAAACTTTCGAGCTCGAGTCGAGCTCGAGTTCGAGCATAATGTTTATAGTTATTTTCAGTCTTTTCGAGCTTAATCGAGCGAACTCGAGTAGCTCGATTTGTGTACCGAGTCGAGCTCGAGCTATAAAATAAATACTCGATCGAGCTCGAGCCGAGTATCGAGTACCGAATTTTCAGTCGAGCTCGAGCTCGAGCTCGATATCGCTCGGCTCGAACTCGATCGATTACACCCCTAAATCCCACTACCTGTGCAAGAAAGAACAACAACATTAATTAATAAAATAGGATAGACTCCCCTCGATGAGAATGAGACATAGATTCCCACTAGAATAGAACTGCCAAACCTCAGGAACTAGTTGGCACTCAGAAATAAGGTCGTCTACTACTGAACACTCTCACTAGTTGCTTGAGGTTCTAAGAACTTTAGGTTGCACTTGACAGTCGTACTAAAATCCTGCAGCTTCACTAATCTAACAATTTATTTTTTTTTAAAATCTAGTTTTATAATGTAAATAAAAAAAGTGAGGTTTCATCAAACATAATTCTTAGTTTTCATGTGTTTTAAAATTTATAATCTACATATTTTTTATTTTTTTATTTTGGAAGTTTTTGATATTTTGATAAGAAGAAATGTGTTGATGTACTAAAGTGAAAATCTAAATTATAGAGGCATGAAGGTCTCTACCAACTATCTTTTTCTTTCTGAAAAAAAAAATCTAAAAATTTGAGGAATTATCTGAAGTTCATAAAAGTTCACTTTTCCATTTCAATTATATGGATCTCTACTGATGAGTTTTACCTGAATAACTTCAATGCCGGTACCGTAACAAACACTATTTTCTTATTTTATGTTTCGCTCGCAAATAGGAAATGAAATTTACTGATTTAACATGATTGTTAAAATAAATATATATACTATATCATAGTCATACAAGGACACAAAAGTAGTACACATAGACCATTAATGGTTTTCACACATGCAACTTCTTTGCAAATAAACGGGAAAACTTGTTTTAGAGAACAAATAAAGGGAGAATATATATATTAGAAAACGTTAACTGCAGACAGACGTTTGAAAAATGTCCGTAATTGACCATATTAATAATTAAGTAGCTATAGTGAGTGCTAATTAGAGTTTAATAAGTTGATTATGATTCATTAGTTCATAAACACAGTGATACAGTTTATTGCCCAATACACAATCGTTGAATTAAAATCCAATGGAACTTCCGTAGATTTTGAATCTACGAAAGTTCGTAGATAATATATATAATATTATGATGCAAAAATTAAAGGCAATAACATCAAACTCTCTTCTTAATTGTAGGTAAGCTCTAATCAACAACTTACCATGATGCAAGGATATATAGAAATGGTTCCAAATTATTTTTCCTTCCTCCTCTTGAACTTTGAAGGTAGTAAATGAGCTCTACACAGAGGGCAAGTAAGGTGCCCTAAGTTCACCCACTTGTCCATACATTCCATGTGGAAACCATGATAGCAGTTACCGAGCTCTCTTACTTCATGCTTCTCCTCCAACCTGCTCAAGCACACTCCACACACAGCTTCATCTTCTTTGCAATCTCCAGCCTCTTTGGAACTCTTCCGGAGACTTGAGAACTTCATAACAGGAAGAACAGTGAAGAGGTTATTCTTAGGTTGGTGCATGGTGAGGTCTGAAACATAAGCATGATCCCATGGAGGTGCAAGCAGTGTAGTTGGTGATGAAACAAGGCCAACTTGGAAGAGAGCTTTGGTGATAGCAAGCCATAAGCCATCTACAACACTTACTAGAAATAGCAGAGGCTTTGGCAACACTATGTTGTAGCAATAATGAGGATTAGAAGTAGCAGTAGAACTCATTAGAAGTATAAGTGATGAAGTGAATGGTGTGATATGATATGATCTCTAAGTTAGTGAAAATAAATCAAGGATATCACGCCCATATCCATATGTGTTTCATATATATCTATATATAGAGAGAGAGAGAGAGTTATATATATATAGAGAGAGAGAGAGAGAATTTATTTTTAATTAAATTTTCATTTTTGTCTCTGCGCTTTTCAAATTTTTAATATGCAAAAAATATATTATTATTTATTTTTTCAACCAATATAAATTTTAAAGCTAGGGTGGAGTGTCATATAACCTACAAATTAAATAAATTGAATTTATCATTTTCACTATTATAAATAATTTGAACAATAAGAAAAATCCATAATAAAAAATATAAAATAATTAAACGTTTCATATTCTCTGTCAATTAACAAGAATATTATATTTTGAATGAATAAACACAAAATGAATATCAAAGCAATATATAGAAACCAAAAATGAATTGAAATTAATATTGAAATCACATGACAAGGATATATACGGCAAACTATTCTTAGCACACCTTTAAGGACAGAATTAAGAAGAAAGAAAGAAAAACTTAGTGTTTGTTCCTTTTACTTTTCAAACAACTTAAAATTTCTAATAGCCAGCCATGCATGCACGGATTCTCCAACACTCGCATATTATTTTAGTTTGGAAAATGACAAGTGGCTGAAAAAGTCCATACTTGAAATAATAGCATTATATTACTATTAAACTTGAGCTATTTTTTATTAGATTGAGAGCTTAATTATAGAAAACATGGAGCCACTTTGTAAACGCCTGGACTCAGACACTACTAAGTACTTGGTCAAATAAAACATCTCCTTTTCCAAAGGAAAAACCAACGATGGTGAGAATGTTGCTTTCTCTTGCTAGCGTTATGTGTCAATTAAAACTTAAAATAGTTTCTGGTTATAAAAATGAAATTGTTAAGAATATTTTATAAATGCAAAGAGAGTAGTAAGAATAAAGAGGCAGAATATTTATCAAAAACTCTTTAAAATTCACCTGGTCTTCTTCTTCCCTCTTCTTTATTTCTCTTTCTCTTTTCCTTCTCTTCTTATACTCAAAATACAAATGAGAGGGGGTATTTATAGGCTTACAAGAATTGAATGAACGGTCAGAATTGATTTGATCCGACGGTCTAAAATATCCTGGTTGGTGGAATAGTAGCAGTACTGGTGGCTGCTACAGTACCACATATCGGCTGCTACAGTGTTGTGGCTTCTATAGTGGTTTCTAGATTGTTGCTACAGTAGTATCACCTGCTACATTGATTTGCTACACTGTATTTATTATAATATTTATTTATAACACTCCCCCTTGGATGCCTATGACCAAAGGAAATGCCTCATTAAAACCTTGCTAGGAAAAACCCAGTGGGATAAAAATCTAGCTAAGGAAAAAGAGTACACTATCTTTGGTATATTTGTTGGTTACTGCCTCATTAAAACCTTGCCTTGGAAAAACCAATTGAGATTAAAACCTTGGCGAAGGAAAAAAGAGTACAGTCTCTCCCTCAAATAAATAATTTTAACTTATATCAGAAGTACTTACATCCTTAAGTCTTCTCATCCCGATTTTGTGAATAAGTTTTTGGTGAGTGCACTTGGGAAGTGATTTTGTGAATAGATCTGCTTGATTCTCATTAGATTGAATCTTTTGAACTTCTATAACGCCTTCTTTTTGGAGATCATGAGTGTAGAAAAATTTTTGTGATATATATGCTTCGTTCTGTCACCTTTAATATAACCTCCTTCTATTTGAGAAATACAAGCACTATTGTCTTCATAAATTACTGTAGCATTTGTTGTTACTAATGGTAATTTGCATGATGACTGTATATGCCCAATCATAGATCGTAACCATTGACATTCACGACTTGCTTCATGGAAAGCTAGAATTTCAGCATGATTTGATGAAGTAGCTGTAAGAGTTTGTTTTGTGCAACGCCATGAGATAGCTATACCATTGTAAGAAAATATGTATCCAGTCTAAGATCGCCCTTTGTGAGGATCAGATAGATACCCAGCATCAGCAAAGCCTATGAGGTTGGATGAAGATTCTTGTGGATAGAATAAGCCAAAGATTTGTAGTGCCTTGTAAATAACGTAACACATCTTTTACTCTTCTCGAGTGTCTTCGTGTCAGTGTAGAGCTGTATCTTGCTAGAAGATCTACTGCACAAGCTATATCTAGTATTGTATTATTTGCAAGGTACATTAATGCACCAATTGCACTTAGATATGGAGTTTCTGGACCAAGAATGATTTCTCCTTCTTCAGGTGGACAAAATGGATCTTTCTGAACATCAAAAGTCTGGACGACCATTGGTGTACTCAGTGGATAAGCCTTCTCCATATTGAATCTCTTCAGCACCTTTTCTATATAGGTCGATTGATGCACAAATATTCCTAAGAATAAGTACTCAATTTGTATACCTAGAAAGAATTTGGTCGTTCCCAAATCTTTCATTTCAAATTTTTCCTCAGATATGATGCTGTAATTGCAGTTTCCGAAAGAATGGCTACAAGATTTAAATCATCCACATATACTGCTATCACAACAAAATCGCTAGTATAACTTTTAATAAACACACATGGACATATACTATTATTTTGGTACCATTATTTTATAAGATATTCACTGAGACGGTTATACAACATCCGTCCATATTGTTTAAATCCATAAATAGATCTCTACAATTTAATAGAGTATAAATGTTGTTGATTTGTAATGTCTGTTATTTTATATCCTTCAGGGATTTTCATATATATGTCATTTTCAAGTAATCCATATAGATATGCTGTGACAAAATCCATCAACTGCATATCTAATTTATTACTTGTTGCCATGGCAATTAAAAATTGAAAAGTAATTCCATCCATTACAAGAGAATATGTTTCTTCATAATCAATACCAAGCATTTGAGAAAAACCTTGAGCAACCAATCTTGCTTTGTATCTCATAATTTTATTATTTTCATTTTTTTTTCTCACGAACACCCATTTATAATCGACTGGTTTTATCCTTTCTGGTGTTGGCACTATCGGCCCAAACACCTCACGTTTTGATAGAGAATTTAGCTCAGCCTGGATAGCTTCTTTCCATTTTGGCCAATCATTTCTTTGTCGACATTCTTCAATAGATCGTGGCTCTAGATCATTATCAGTATTTATTTCTATATCTGTAGCCACATTGTAGATGAATATATCATTTATTTCGGTCTCATGCCGATTTAATCTTTGACCATCATCATAGCAAATTGAATTTTCAACATTTTCAGAAATATCATTCCCCATTGATTCTTCATTTACTTGTTCTGAGGGTTTTATAATTTCCTCTTCCTTTATACATGGAAGATCCTTTTCTTTATTTTTCTGCTTCCTTTTTCTAGGAGCTGAATCTTTGGCGCCAATTGGTCTTCCACATTTTTGTCGTGGTTTATTTTCTACTTGATTTTCTTTCAATGGATTATTAGGAATCTCAATTCTTGCAGGAGCGTTGGCAGCTGGTATATATGATTTGGTTACCATTTTAGTATCAGTGAATGCATAAGGTATTTCATTTGCAATATTTTGCAATTTAATGATCCTTTGAACTTCAAGTTCACATTCATTAGTGCAAGGATCATATGTATGCAATCATGATATATTCCAATCAATTTCTTTTGCTTCATTTTGAGTAATCATTTCTCCCCCTAATGAAAGGAAGACAGATTCATCAAAATGACAATCTGCAAATCTTGTAGTATATACATCCCCTGTTAATGATTCTAAATATTGTATAATTGAAGGAGAATCATAACCAACATATATACTAAGTCTGCGTTATAGACCCATTTTTGTACGATTTGGTGGTGGTATTGGCACATATACTGCACAACCAAATATTCTTATAAATGAAATATCAGGCTCTTACCCATAACAAGTTGGTGTGGTGAATATGAATTACATGCAATGGGTCGAATCCATATTAAAGCTGCAGTATGCAAAATAGCATGACCCCACACACTTGTAGGCAGTTTCGTCCTTAATAACATTGGGCGTGCGATAATCTGAAGTCTTTTGATTAATGACTTTGCTAACCCATTTTGGGTATGTACATGAGCTACTGGATGCTCAACATGTATTCCAACTGTCATACAATAATCATAAAAGGATTTTGATGAAAATTCACCAGCATTATCAAGACGAATTGTCTTTATGGGATAATCTGGAAATTCTGCTTTAAGCCTGATAATTTGTGCCAATAACCTTGCAAATGCTACATTCCTTGTAGACAGAAGTGAAACATAGGACCATCTAGTCAATGCATCGATTAAAACCATAAAATACCTAAATGGTCGACATGATGGATGTATTGGTCCACATATGTCTCCTTGTATCTTTTCTAAAAATTTAGGAGATTCACCACTTACCTTAGTTATAGAAGGTCTGGTTATTAGCTTTCCCATTGAGCATACTGAACATGCATATTCATTATGTGTTAGGATTTTATAATTCTTCAGTGGGTGTCCATGAGAAGTAGTAATAATCCGTCACAACATAATAGCACCAGGATGTCCAAGTCTTTCATGCCATATTTTAAATATCTCTGGGTTATTAACCTTTCGGGTTAATAACGTATGTGATTCCATCACTTTAATACGTGTAAAATATAATCCTGAGGATATACAGGGAAAGCTTTCAAGTACACGTTTTTGGCATGAAATAATTTGTGTAATATAAAGATATTCTTTTCCTTCCTTATCAACCGTCTCTAAATGATATCCATTGCGACGTATATCTTTAAAACTTAAAAGGTTCCTCCTAGACTTAGGGGAATATAGAGCATTTTTTATCTACAAGGATGTCCCATTTGGCAACATCAATTATGCTTCTCTAGAACCTTCAACCAGGTCTAATGACCCTGCTATTGTGGCTATACATGCCTTTCTCATTGATAAGGATATAAAATATATTTTTCTTTTCAAAATAGTATGCGTTGTTCCGCAATCAATAATGCATTCATCATCAACCATATTCTAACTAAACAGAAGAAAAACATATTTAATAAAACATAAAGACATATTAAAAATTAGTTTATAAGGAAATCTGACATATCTAAATATGTATTTTCAGTTACATTTAAATTTTTTATAGAATTATTCTCAATTAGATCAACTATAGTGTTGTCAACAAATTTTTTCTCAATATCTTTACCTTTCTTATTTTTAGTGATTCTTGGTAAAGATGGACAAAATGTTTCGGGGTCCTGCAAATTCTGGAACAATGACCTGCCAGACTACAATGATAGCAGGTATCCTTCTTTGTCTCTGACCCCATCTTGTGGCTTTGTTGCTTTTCTTGATGTATATCAATTTTGCTATCATGTGGTCCGATATTATTTCGGTCGCCATCACGACCGTATCGTCCTTGACCACCATAATGTCCTTGTCCACCGCGGTTTTTAAAACCAGTATAGCGACCATGCCATCTTCTTTGCCCAAAATTAATTTCTGGCAGTGGTGCTGATCCAGATGGTCGAGATTGATGATTTTGCACCAACAATTCATTGTTTTGCTCTGCCACAAGGAGACAAGAAATTATTTAAAAAAATTTTGTGAAATTTTTTCTCTATTGTTGTTGTAATATAACATTTCATGCGTTGAAATATTGTAAATGTCTTCTCGAGCATCATACCTTCCGTCACTATTTCCCCACAGAGACGTAGCACTGAAACAATTTTAAATAGCTCGGAATTATATTCTTGCACGCTTTTAAAGTCTTGAAACTTGAGGCTTGACCAATCATTATGTGTTTTGGGCAAGTAGACCATTCTGAGATGTTCAAATCATTCTTTTAGGGATAACCACAATTCCTGCGGATCCTCAATGGTCAAATATTCATTCTTCAGGCCATCATCAATATAATACCTTATAAATATTAAGGCTTTCGCCTTATTATCATTAGGCTTATTGTTATTAGCCTCAATAGTTTTGCTCAGGTTCTTTGCTTTCAGATGGAGCTTGATATCGAGGCTCCAGGATATATAATTGCTCCCTGAGATTTGAAGGGCCTCGAATTCTCTTTTTATGATATTTTCCATTTTCTTCAAAATAATAATATAGCAGGTAATTAGAATAGAGTGTATAGAATAAAATATAAATCATATATACTGTTCATGTATACGATACTGTATATACATATGGTATTGTTCATACGTTACAATTATTGCAGCACTGGGAATGAAGTTTTGTTTGAAAGTGAGTATGAGTTAAGAGGGAAGAAGAAGGAAAGATAAGGGAGAGAAGAGAGTAGGGGCTAATGGAGAAAAGTGGCCGACGGAGAAAATCGAAGGGGCCGGCAGAGGAGAGAGAAAGGCCGACATAGAAGAGAAAAAGGCCCGACGGACTTTTACCAGATTTTTTCAATGATTGCTGGGATCGGAGGGTCACCGCGGAAAACTTAAGAAAGACCATGCTAGATGATTTGGATTTGATGGGAAAACTCATTGTAATATTAATATTATTGTTATTCATGTTTATTTTAGATGTACTAGTATTATTAGCCTCAGTGACTTTTCTACTGTATGTTTTTTATGTATGCTTCTAAGAAAATCCTATATATGTATGGTTGACTGAAATTATGAATTAAATAAAATGTATGGTTTTCTAGCAGTATTATGCTTACCTGCCGGACCTCCCTTCTTTCAGTGTCAAAAATAGATTCCACATATAAGATATATATTAGATGAGGCAAGGAATATTAAAGCGATATGAGCAAGTTCGTCCTGATAACGTGTTAAGAATATTTTATAAATGCAAAGAGAGTAATAAGAATAAAGAGCCAGAATATTTACTAAAAACCCTTTAAAATTCACCTGGTCTTTTTCTTCCCTCTTCTTTATTTCTCTTTCTCTTTTCCTTCTTTTCTTATACTCAAAATACAAATAAGAGGGGGGTATTTATAGACTTACAAGAATTGAATGAACGGTCAGAATTGATTTGATCCGACGGTCTAAAATACCCTGGTTGGTGGAATAGTAACAATATCGGTGGTTACTACAGTACCACATGGTGCAGCTATAGTGTTGCCCCTGCTACAGTGTTTCCTAGATGGTTGCTATAGTAATGCTGCTTGCTACAAAAATTTTGCTACAGTAGTCATCCATTATAATATTTATTTATAACAGAAACTAATTATTTTGTTCTAATTTTAGTTTTTTTAGAATAGTTGCTATAGATAAAAAAAATATTATTATTTTTTTAAACAACTATCTAACTATGACATTAATTATTGGCAAGGACATCGAAAAATAATTTTTGTTTTCTCACAGTTACTGTTTTATTCAACTTAAATTTTCTATTATGAATAATCTATTTTTTAATGATAGTGTTTGTATCATGTCTCAGAATTTATAAGGCAGTGTTAATATTTTTGATTTCCATAAATACATCGAAATAAACCTTAATTTAAAATAATTGAAAAAAATTTCTACTTCTCCTTTTTTAGATGGAAAACAATCATATAATAATTTCAATAATGGAATAATTACAATTATTGGTGGAGAAGATAAGAAAAAGAAAAGAAAAAGAAAGAAAAAAAAAGTATTATCAAACCAAAATATCACAATAAACTTTCACAATCTAGAAATGATAGACTAACTTAATAACTATATTATTCGTCAACCATTGGATAACCTAATGATATGACACCAAAGTATAAAGGGGAGGTCATGGGTTCAAATCCATCCCCCGACAGTACTGTCCACAGTACTGTTCATATACTGTTTACCTGGGATTCTTAGACTATTCTCATACTGTACATATACTGTACATCCGGGTTTCAGTACTGTTTGTATTCATATAAAAAAGGCGCTTGTCGCCTATTATTAAAAAAAAAACTATATTATTCTAAAATAATAAACTAAAATAATAATAACCATATCCTAAACACTCTAATTAAGATGTAGTTTCATTGGATCATACAAAATGAGGTCACCAAATAAAAAAAATTATAGTCTCTATGGTTTTTTAATTAGTGCATGCTAGTTGAAAGTGACCACATAAAACTTTTCCAACCTTTGAAAATCTAACAAAAGATGAAGAGAAATAAGTTCTGAAAATTTAAATAATTTTGCAAAAGATATATATCAAATGCTACATGCATGTGAAGTCCATTTTGGTGGGAACACGTGAAATATATTCTTACAAGCTATATCACAAAGTAAATAAATAAATAAATAAAGAAGTGGTCATCAACTAATGTTGATAAGCATTGCTTTTTCCCCAAGATTAATCTTTTGTTATTATTATTATTATTATTATTATTAGTATCTTCTTCTATTTTGGTTTCAATTTAGTTAAAAGGCTTTAAAAGGGTAAGGATTGCAATATCTTTGTCACGCCCCGAACCCGGCTCATCAGACCCGGTGCGCAGACAAACGACCGCAGACCCACAAGGCGTGAGCCCCATAGGCCTGCAAGGCCTCAAAATCTGATCCAGGACAGGTAAAACTATAATAACCCAACTGAGTTATAGGATTAAAAACTCTACAAAGTACACAAAATCGGGATACAGAAGTCCAAAATACAAAATACAGGGATGTATAGACAATAACAAGAACTTAAAATTTACAACAGGATAAGACATCTACAGACAATCTTTCAAGATCAACGCCGGTCTATCACTCAAGATCTGAAAAGGATTTAAAGAAAATCCATGAGCTCACTAGCCCAGTAAGTAATCCAGAAATTGTTTTAAAACAACAGGCTTTACGAATCTCGATTTCAGATATTAAGAATAATTCAAAGTTTAAACATAGTTTAAACAAATAAAAAATAAATGGTTCAACAGAGGTATAGTTCTCAAGTAGTAACGCTATTCAAGATAACTAAAATCAAAAGAATACCAGGTTTCTGAACTGCGAATAATTATTCGCCAGAAATGAGCATAGGTCTTCAAAACATAATTTAAACAAAAAAAAATACAAAGTGAAATATTCTAATAAAGAATATTTACAAATATGATTTACCGGAATTCAAAACCCAGAAATACGATATCAAAAATACAGAAAATTTCAAGGCAGTACAAATATTTGTGTTTTTGAAGAAATTCAAAATCAAAAGGGCAAACCCAAAAAATAACAAATTCAAGAGTATGTCTCCAAATTCACTGTAAGTACCAAAGGTCATTTGTTTATCCTCGGTGACAGATCCGAGCCAAAATAACAGATATCATTTATTTATCCTCGGTGACCCGAGACTGAATACCAGGTGGCCGTTGATTATTTCACCGAACGGACACGGTGCGAAACTGCAGTCTCATTTTCCTAAAATTACTTGTCAACAAAGTCAGGGTTTAACCCCCCACTGACAGGGTTGCATATCGTTCATTTGGAGACCAAAATATTCAGATACAAAATATTTGCAGAGTACAAGTTCAGAAATTTCTAAAATTTCTCAAGTTCATATATATTCAGAAATATTAATAAATATCAAAATCTCACTTTAGGGAAAATAAATCGATAACCATAAATGAAATATAAAAATTTAAGCACATGAAGTATTTAAAATTATTCAAAACACAAGCTGCTTCAAAACTAAATTAAATGATCAAATAACTAAATAAAAAATGGAATTAACTAAGTCAATCCAAATGATAGCGAATCATTAACCCATGCCTACAAGCAAAAGCGAATTTTTATAAATGTCGAAAGTAATCGTTTGAATGTAACCACACACTTAGTATAAATAATAAATTAATAACCAAGTTAAAAAAAGAATAGCAATTATTTAATTAGCATTACACCAATTTAGATTTACCAAGTCAACAACTAAATAGAAATAATTAATTAAAGAAAATACCCTCGGAATACATATTCCGGATAAATAATTTTCAATATTAACAAAATAATAGATATTCAAAATAAAAATAACAAAATACTAGATAATTATTTTACAGAATAAAATAATTTCTCAAATACTGAAAATACGGAGTTATCGGTAGATTACTTACCTGATATTAGCTTAAGCCCAAAAAAATGAGATCCAATGCCACTCCCTAAAACAATCCTAAAACCCAACGATTTACCATAGTTAAAAACAAAAATTACTCTAATCGCAAGTTTAAACACTCATCAAGTATTACCCTAAGCATTTTCTAGAGAGCAACCAAAAATAAAAATAAAATAAAATAAAATAAATGACAATAATTGTCTTGCATGCACTCATGCAGGAATTTAAAACACAACCTAAAAGCTTAAATAATTAACATGATTAAATTTAAAGTGATCCAATGCTTAACCTCCACTCATTTGACATTTGCCTTGAACTAATATTTTAACTTGATGAGAACATCTCCACCATCCAATTATAAACACATTCCACTACAAAACTTCCCTCATTCTCTTACAATGACTTGACTAATAAAAACAAAAATATGCAAACCATTAACACCAAAAACATTTCTGCAGATTCACAACCAAGCTCTAGTCTTTAGACACATTAACACAATAATGCTATCAACTTTACAAAACCACTCCACCAACAACAAAAGTTGTAGAACCAAACTAAGAGAGAAAAAACATATCTACTTATACAACCAATACATATATAAAACACACACAGATATATATATATATATATATATACACATGGAAACATACACAATATGCATGGCTTTTAGCATGTTGGTTCTACCCTCAAATAAGGTCCAAAAATCTCCACCATGCTTGGGTGAGCAAGAAACAAGCAACTTAACACTCATTAAACTAATGCCAAGGCCAAACCTTTCTCAAAACAAGGATGGTTAAGCACAAGCCCTTGAGCTAACACTAAGCTCCAAGGATTTCAACAACAATTTTGAGCTATGAACTAAGAGAACAACAAGCATGAACAATTTCGAATTTAGCCATCAACATGCCAAGGTTTCTAAATAAAAAGAGCTAACATGCTATTCCACAAAACATGGCAAGCTAATCAAAGGATAGAGAAAAAGTCATGGTTTTTAGTTACCAAAAACAACACTACTAAAAGAATTTAACCAAGAATGGCTAGGGGATTACTACGATGGCCGGAAAAGAGAGTGTTGAAAAGATAGCCCAGCTGAAAACCAAACTTCAAAAATCTTCTAGCTAACAACCTCCCTTACAAGACAAAGAAATGAAAAAGAAGCACAAGAGAAGAAGAAAAACAATGAAGTTAAAAGGCTCAAATATCAAAGGCACAGATGTGATGAAAACCTATGAATTCCTCCGGGAATTCCTCATTACCACTAGATTGGAGAGCCACATGACAAAAGGATAGGGAATAAGCGGGATCCACAATCTTGATGGCCATTTACTCCATATACGAAAGCTTGTTTTATTTTGAATGAACATTAGTTAATCCACCTACACTGCCATGAATTAATTATAATAATCACAATAAAAATAGAGATTAATTTTATTTACTATAAATATATATTGAGAAATAACTTTAAAATTACACACACATCAATCAGAAAATATTAATAAGGATGAAGACATAAGACTTTACTTGGAAAGATAATTTGTGATTTTTTTTTAATTTTTAGAGGATAGTTTAGGAATTAAATTATGTAAAATTGCTAAATATTTAAGTCATGATCACCAAAATCCCCTTCAGAAGATGGTTTTTTTTTTTTTTAAATATGGTAGAACTAATTTGACATGTTTATTAATTTTTGGTTGAGCCAGATAAATTTTTATTATAGTTTTTTATGCTTTACTTACAATTTTGGCCTTACTTTATCATATTGACTAGTGTTACAATCACACATCAATGTTTTATTTTATATATATGAGCTTTGAATTTTGTTAGGCCCAACACTATATAACAGTTGCATAGTTATATTGATGTTAAATGAAATAATTCCTTTTTAAATGGAGTTAATTGTAAATCAGTGCAAAAAATAATTCATCCGCCTCGTAGTATTCTCTCATCTTTGCATTATAAAACCATGTTATTTGCTTACCAATTATTAGACTCGTTTACTATACTACTCACCCACCCCTTCCTATTTATTTATAAACATAGATAAACCATGGAATCAAACACTTAATCTTTGAGTTGGGAAGATTTGAGTCCTCAACCTTTGTCTTGAGAGAATAAAAAGCCAACTCTCTTAATGTAGGGGTGACTTTTATATCATAAAAATAAGTAAATAAATCAATAAACGTTGATCGAGAGATTGAGGTAAATTTTTTGATAGGCACCAAATTATGGTCTTTTTTATTTTAAGATTTTAACTTCAATTCAAATAAAAATAGTTACCCAACTTCAATTTTTGTTTCATTGGGAGGTCACCTCATAGATTCTAGCCTATTTTTGATGATGTGTTGTCGTAAAATTTTCATCGACAAAAGAGATGGAATCAGCAGCTGAGTGGCCATCATATTATTAACAGAGAATTTTAGCATCTATACCATCAAAATTAGACTAGAATCTTCTGGTAACCACCCTGTGAAACAAAATTAAAGTTGGGTAAATATTTTAATTCAAATTAAAATTTTGACTCTAAAATAAAAAAATAAACCATAGTTTAGTGCCGGCGAAAAAATTTATCCTGAGAGGTTAACTCAATTGTGAGTGTCCATAGAACTATAAAATGTAATTTTTGGAATACAAATATGGGAATGAAGGGTATTGATCTTGTGGAGAGAGGTGTCCAGAGGTTTTTATATTTTTATGTTTTCGCAAATAATTTCATATTATTCTTTACGCTAGAGCAAACCTTCTACATGGCTTTGGCCTATATTTATTTGGATGCATGTGCTAAGTCTGATATAAAATCTTTAGTAAATGCATAATAAAGTAAAGCCACTATATAAATCAAAACTCTCACACCAATAGATTTTATGTTGGATTTAAGTCAGCCCAAGCCCAATATGGAAAATGGATCATATCTAAAATTCATTTATACACCAAACTTAAGTTTTCTTTTTATTTTTTTTCCTTCTGAGTTCCTAGTATATAGTTTAATCCCACATTCGAGAAGGAGAAAGCTTTACACCAACTTACATATGTTTTCACTCTTGCTCCGTTGATTTAGTATTTGGGCTACTAATGGGTTAGTTTTCCACTGCACATACGTCGGAGGTCATCTATTTTATTTTTTCCCATTCTTTTCCAACAACTGTAACTATGACTATTAGTCGATCTTATTTATGAGTGCGTCTATTAGATGATCTTCTTATTTATGTGTGCGTGTGTAAATACTTATGTGTGTTAAGGTTTGCATTTGGATAATTTTTTCAGCATATAACTAAACTACCGAGTACTGCCATTTTAGTAATCGAATTTCAATTTAAATCAAAATGGTCACTTTGTTAATTTGATTTCATTGGCAAATCATCCAAGGGATTCCGACCTCATTTAGAGTGTCCATGTCACTTGAATTAGATGCGACGTTCAAAGCCAACCACGTCACCTACTATGTTAGCCACTACAAGAAAACAAGCATTTTGTGACAGTTTGCAAGTCATTTCGTGGTGGTTTTAACTGTTGTGAAATTGCTTTGGTGGCAATTAGTCAACCGCTACAAATACTAGCGTAACAAATTATTTTACAGCAATTTTCAGTAATCATCGGAATAACCACAGTGAAATACAGATAACATTTTGTGACAGTTTGTAGAATTGCCCCAAAATAACATAATGGATACACCAATGCAATTCACGGCGATTGTACACAACCACTGTGAAATGCAAAGGGTTGCATGTCGTGGCGGTTTCAAAGCTGGCGCAAAATGCTCTGGTCCAACTATTTTGTATTTATTTTTTTAAAAACATCTTAATATTGTTTCTGAAGGTTTCAAAATCACTGCAAAAATGTATCAATTCTTTAAGATTTTATTTTTATTTTTATTATTTTTGTAAGCTTCCCTATTTTTTTTTTTGAGGTAGGGCGACAAGCGCCAACCCTCAGGGACGTACGTGGGGCAGAGGTATCGCCGCCACGTCGTTGTTGGGGAGCCCGGGGTATACAACACACAGCGGACAAAACCTGGCAGTTAACACTATTCACCCCTTTGGATCAAACGACAAGCAAATACACAATTCTCATTCAAAAACCAATGTACATCATTTTTCAGGAAGAATCCTTGTGGGAAAACACCTCACTACAAAGAGAAACCACAAGGACCTAGAGTGTTCAATTGGTATGGGAAGTGCTACAGTATTCTTCTTCTCCCTTAAGCTACAACCTAGCTTAATCCGGCTAATCAATGCATACAAACATATAATAAGCCTCTCTTGAGCAAATAAGAACACACAACAAGATGATAAACAACTTGCCCTAGCAACCTTCCCACCTTCTTGAAACCCCTAGCTTAGGTTTACAAGAATGAAGAAGAAGAGTACAAATATACCTTCACTTCTTCTTCTTTGAGCTCACAAGCTCGGATCTGAAGCTCTAGGATGTCTTCAAGGCTTCCCCTTTGATGGATGTTGAAGCCCTAGCCCGTAGCCCTCTCTCCCTTTCTTTTTCTCTCAAGAAACCTCAAGAATACCCTATTCATTGAAGAGAGAATGAAGAGTTAAGTAACTCATTCGGGATGCTACAGTGAGGTTTACAGCCATTCTCAGGAATTCTCTCACTGTTACAGTAACATTGCTACAGTACATCTGCTACAGTACTGACAGAAATCGAAAATTCCAGTGAGCCTCACGGTCTCCATGCGGGCCGCATGGAGCCCGTGAGGTTTACAGCCATTCTCTGCATCCCCGTTGCTACAGTAATTCCTGCACAAACTCAATATTGAGTTATACATCCATCTTATGCTTTGCTTGTTTGAAGGTTTGGAAAGGTTTTATAAAGTATGGTAAGGTATGGTAAATGAGGTTGTAAACCATATCTTGCTTGGGACAAAGGTAGAGTAAATGAAGGTTTATGAACCATGTTATGCTTGGTTTGAAGGTAAGGTAAAGTAAAGTTATATATTAAAATTACGAAAAAGACTCTTTGAATGTTAAAATATATACATATCAAACATAAATTTGTAATAATATATTTTTATTTATTACAATTAAGTTATAACAATAAATGATAAAACTTTTCAATTACAAAATCTTGATACAAACCAAATTTCACATTAAAAAAAAATCGAACAATTTACACAATGAACAAAGTCTAATGAACACCAAAGTTCACATAAAAAAAACATAAAAATTCAACAATTTACACAATTAACAAAATAGTCGACATAATGTAACGAACACTTAATATAAATTTGTCCACAAAAAACAAAATAGTCGACATAATGAAATTCACACTTAACAACAATTTGTTCACAATTAACAAAGTAGTGCATATAATATAATCCCACACTTAACATTGTTTCATTTAACAAAAAGCAAGTTCTTACATCACAAAACATTGGGTAACAAACCATTGTGATGATGTAGTAACCACCATAGTCGCCCTGATAAATTGGAAAAAAATTTGAAAACAAATTAAATTCATGTACTAATAGCATAAAAGAAAATAAATAAAAGAATACTCTAAGCAAATAAATTATATAAAATAAATTACTTTCGTGTTCAAATGAAGATATGAATATCCAAAAAAATTACGAACCTTCCATTTTTAGTCTTGTGATTCATGATGATGCCCCATTAACTCCAACAACACCGATTTGCGATGCGAGTCCGGGCATCTAATCACACTTTCTAACATTTTTGGGTCTTTGACGAGGAACACATATGCCTTGGTATGGAGAGATTGTGGTATTCCTATGTTTGTAACCATATCCCATACATCAAAATCTTTAAGTGGATCCCGATTTCCAACACATTGTTCTAGCACATTTGTGGACTTTTCTATGGTTGCATTTGTTTTCTCCATTGTCTTAGTTGATTGAACGAGAGCACTAGCTATTGACGTAAGGGCTATGGACATGTCTGCATCTTCATGATTGTCATTTCTTCTAACTCTTTTGGACCTAGAAGAACTTGGAGCCTCAAATTGTGATGGTTGATCTAGTGGTGAAGCTTCATCTTCAACTTCATTGTCATGTGAAGTCATATTTTCATTCTCACACAAATTCTCCAAATTTACTTCATTTTGGGAAACCATAAAGTCAATATCATTGATTGTGTCCGCCGAATAAGGGCTACGTGACGTATTTCCCGAATTTTGAAGTCTTCTTCTTCTCATCTCTGACGCGGTCTCGGCATGTTGTCCAGTTGCCCTATCTTGGCCATAAAGTTGAACTAATTTTTCATAATTTCTAATACTCTTGTTCATCCATTCAGAGGCTTCTGGTTTAACCTATCCAAAAAAATATGTCAATAGCATGTCATGTATATAATCACGCATATGTTATAATGAACAAATAAACAAACCTCAATTAGGTGTTGCCACACCTCCGGCTCGGCATTCCACATTTCCGTTGTTGGACTCCAAGCAAATCCGCTCATTCCATTTTTGAAAATGTCATAGCATCGTGTAAATGGTCTTTTTATATTTTTCATGCGATTTTGCAATTTTTCTTTGTCTATTGGTTTATCGGGAAATTTATCCTTCATCTCATTCACTATATTATCCAATGCATGTGTAGTGAAAGTTCCTCCAACTCGGTTTCCCATTGCTTGTTGATGCAAATATGCATCTATCAAAGCATCGTCCATCACAACGGTCCATATGCATGTGGTATTTCCATCATTAGTGCTTGCACTTGTTCTTCTCTTTGGCATTTTTCTAACTACATCAAAAAATAAATACATAACAATGATTATGATATTAATATGGTGCACAATATATTATTTACATTAGGAAAAATTAATGCAATAGAAAAAAATGCTATACATGTAATAAGATGCACAATAAATAAGTCTAGTAAACTATGACAACATCAAAGTACTAAACTAAGGACCATTAATACACAAGTGTCACAATTCCAATAATGCTCAATCACATGCAAGCTCTTGCCACATAACAACATCAAAGTAATACAAGGTTTTTAACACTCAAACAAAACACAAAGCAATACAACAATACTAGGACACTCTATTGTGAATTACATCATTCAATATAATCTTGCCACATCTCCACCGCTATTGCATCCCTAATGATCTCTCCTTGAATAGTTTCTTCATTATTCGCCCCACTAGCACGATGTTCTTCTCCCGCTACATCTCGTAGTTCATCATCAACTTGTGCAATTAGTGTCTCATCGGGATCTACTCCCATTAGGTAGTTATGCAAAATACAACATGCAAAAATAATTTCTTTATGTGTTTCTAAACCATAATGCGGCTCGGTTGAACTTCCCACTATAGGAAAACGCTTTTTAAGAACACCAAATGATCGTTCTATGGCACAACGCAATGACGCATGACGAAGATTAAATAATTCACGTGGATTTGTTGGTGGATTCCTTGAATACTCCTTCAAGTGATATCGCTCTCCTCTATATGGTGTAATAAGTCCACTTCTTAACATAAATCCCGCATCAACAAGATAATATTTTCCTAACAATAAAATAAATGTTATTATCATGTTGAGTGTATATATGGAATTGTGGACAACATTATATCATACTTATGAATACCTTCTGGAATTCTTAGAGGATAAGGTCTACTTAATGCATTCTTTATTATTCTTGAATCAGATGCTGTTCCTTCCCACCCAGGTAACACGTATGTGAATTTTAAGTCAAACGTGCATGCCGCTAACACATTTTGTGTTGGATAATCCTTCCTCCCACGATATTTCGGAGCTTCAGCACTAGATACTTTGACCCGAATATGTGTTCCATCAATAGCACCAACACAATCCTGACATTAACACATCTCATATTTTATTCTAAATTTTTCACGTATTTATAGTGAACTTGCAATTTAATAAATTTTTCATTACCTTGAAATATGGATAGAATCTGTTACTGCTGAATATTTCTGAAGGAATTTGTGCCCCATCAGGTCGTGTTATAAATTTGTCCTCCAACTCTATTATAGCTTGCAATACATTATGAAAATGCCTAAAAGTGGTCTCACGGGAACGCCGGAAAAAGAAAGATAACTCACGATGTGTAACATTATGACCTAATACATAAAGAGTTTTTGCAACTTGTTCCTCGACCGACACATGCAAAGTTGCTCGAAGACCACCATCTCTAACTAGCATATCACATAAACCTAAAAAAGCTGAAGAACCCATTCTAATCATACTATGACATAAATCACTTGACAACAAGTGTGACATTAATTCATCTCTTGCTCGGTCGCCTTCGAGCCGTATCTCATGTGGTATTTGACTTTTGTTTCGTCTAACTTTAATCCGGCGTCGCACAAGCCGAACAATTACGGCAATAACAACTTGAATTGTTGCTATATGATGTAGGCGATGCAATTTCATGACAGGATTATCCAACAATTGTCGTACGAGAAGCATTTTACATAATGCAATTTTTTCATCTTCCATCTAATAAAGCATGAAAAGTTTATTCATAAATATTAAAAAAAAAATACAAAAGGAAAATTTACTTCAAATGAAATAAGATAACAAATGAAATGAAATATTAAATTAGAAGGACCAGACTATAATGATGAAAAAATTCCATTAGAAAATAAATGCCATGATATCAAATTTTTGGTATTGTCATGGTTAGGCCTGGATTTGCCTTGGACTCTAATTGATAACCATTGGATATTGCTTACGATTTCAACCTAAAAAATAAAATTATTGGTTCAATTTTGAACATTGAGATATCCTGTTAAATGTCTAATGTGCTCTTTATTCTTTAATCTAACCATATGATAGATGCCATGATATCAATTTTTTGGTATAACTTAGGTTTCTTAGAACTTGAAAGTGTTCATCACTATATGAAATTATCTGTTTCAAGCAAAAAAAAAAAAAAATCCTTTGTGTCAAGCTCTTGAACTTGATAATACTGGTTTATATGGCAAATTTCATGACAATACTAGGTTGTGCTATACTTGGAACATTTTGCCTTTGTATTTTAGGTTTGATGTAAATGTTTATGTCTCTATTATGATCGATCCGGATGCATTGCTAATTGAGCAAAAAAATTACGTTCGCATCTTTTTAAATATTTTCTTAATTTTTTTATTAAGTCATCCGAACAGAGATCGGTGCATCTTTCAATGGGATATTTGTACCACTTAAATGAATTTGGTGTTAACATCATAAGAAACAAAGAAATATATGCCATTATCATGAGCACAGACTGCAAAAAAACAAAAATCCTACCAAAGACAATGACCCATTACTCAATACTAGAGATTATATATATTCAACAAGATATTGGAATTTTGCAAAAACCATCACTAGATAACAAAACAACACAAATAAATGACCAGACACCTTTGTATAAATTTAAATCTATGAATTCATACAAACAACAAAACAATTTTTTCCCAACAAACAACCACACATTGTTCAATGAGCAAGCACCCTCATTTTAAATACATAGATTGGGGTTCTCATAGTAACTTACCTCGACTTTTGGTTCGGGTGAAGGTCCGACGGAGGTCCGGGTGAAGCTCCGGCTAAGCTTGGAGTGACTTGCAACAATGGGAAAATCGCAGCTGGTATAGCTAGGGCTCTGAGAAATGAAGCAAATGTCTTAGCTTAGAGTGAATTAATACAAATGGCATATATGTAATTATTACAAAAGTTAAAGGGTATTTTTGTCATATAAAAAAATATAAAACCCTCCCAACCCCCAATTTGGAGGGTTGAGAGTGGGAGTTAAAATGGAGGTTCTCAAACCTCCATTTTACCACCATAAACCTTACCATGTCAAAAACCTTGGATCCAAGCAAGGTTTTATCTAAAACCATACTTTATAAAACCATATAAAACCCCCAAACAAGCAAGGCATTAGAGCTTCAAACAGGGCTGGACACCTCACAGTCCTCACCCTCTGGAAAACGGGGAGCGCGATTCATGGGAATCGAACTCGCACCTCCCCAATACGAGAGGACCCGGGGTACCGCAGGGCTCCTCACCCGCTGGACAATATTATTTTTACATCATTCATTACAAATATGAAATTAATTAAAAAATTTAAAAATTAAAAATAATTAAAACAAAATGATGTTCACAAATAAGTTCACACATCTTTAAAAGAACATACAAAATAAATTCCGCCAATAAACTTAAACAATGCTTAAAAAATTAAAAATTAAATATTGGTTATGAACATTCATCAAGAAATTGTATGACAAACATAATACGATATGTACACGCTCTAGCGATTACATGACAAACATTAGAAAAAAAGCATTGTTTACAAAATTAAAAATTAAATATTGGTTATAAAAATTCATCAAGAAATTATATGACATAGTATGAT
Source organism: Dioscorea cayenensis subsp. rotundata (assembly GCF_009730915.1). Taxonomy (NCBI): domain Eukaryota; kingdom Viridiplantae; phylum Streptophyta; class Magnoliopsida; order Dioscoreales; family Dioscoreaceae; genus Dioscorea; species Dioscorea cayenensis. Next base: position 22,314,147 of record NC_052489.1, read on the forward strand.
ATGTACACGCTCTGGTGATTACATGACAAACATTAGAAAAAGCTTCATTTCAAATCCCTTCAATGGTTCTTAGTTCCAGATAATCTTATGTAAGTCATCCTCAACATTATCTACAAAAGAAACAATTTAATATAAATACATAATATAAGAACTACTTATACCACATAAGCCTAAATATATAACGCTACAATTTATCTACAAATTAATTAAAGATTAAAGATATGGACTAGTCATGCAGTGTAACACTATTAAGTTGTAAAAAATCATTTTTGAAGTGATTTAAAATTTTCTCAAGCCTAATCTTTAAGCCATAAGAAAAACACCAAGAAAGGTAATTCATCATTAACTAATAACATTGATACATTCTTAGCTAAAACAAGTCTAAATAAAAAAAATTAAGATTTTCTCTTACCAAGCAATGGATTGATATATTTCTTATAGTCTTCATAAAATAATTAAGCAATAAAAGATGCAAGATATTCCCCACTCCAATAGTCCTATTATGAAAAAAATAAAACAAAATCACCAAAAAATAAGTCCAACACTAGAAAATTTCAAGGTTTGATCATACCTCATTGTTCTAAATAACGCATTGTGGTATCCTTCATCATATTTATTCTCTAACATTTTCACTACAAACACATAGATGTGATTAATAAAAGCCTAAATATTAAAAAACTTCAAAATAGTTGAATTATAGCAAGAATGAAAACAAATGCCCAGTCTAACGTTCCGAACATGTTTTCACTACATAAAACAAATAACACACATATATACAATACTCATGCTCCATCTCCATTTAACCTGCATGTTCATAACAAGACAAATCTGAGAAAATAAATCAAAAGAATATAATAAAAAAAAGATTATAAAAAGAATGAATATAGCATTTACAACATTATATCGTTTGATGAAAAGGGGCCGGGAAAAGCTTGAATCCAATTCCTACATACGGTCTGAGTTATGTTCGCTGTAAGTTGAGTGGCTACCTTGTGATGAACGCCTCCTAATAGCTAGGGACTCAACATTTTCCTATTGGAAATGAAATAAATATAAAGAAAAAAAAAAATTCAATTTCTATAAAGATAAAAACAAACACCAATAGAATCATGACAACTATATGAAACAATAACTTTAAATATGAAAGTAAAAACTGATTAGGTGTGACATATGTGTTTTGAATTGCGAATTGTTGGGTAAAAGAAAATCTATTTGCTCTTGATTTTGTTGAACTTACTAGCTTAGGTGTCGTACAATTTCCCTAAGTGCTTCAAATTTAGCTGGCATATCCCCACTTGTACAATGTTTGATACCCGATCTACTTGATGAGCCATAGACTTGGGTCGAGGTGAGTCCAAGTCCCAACCCTCGGACATAACCTAGGTGCATGGTTTTTGCTGAAACAACTAGTAAATGCCTCATTTTATGATGGATTTTGACTCAACTCAGTTAGTTCTTCCTGCATAAATAATGTTACACAATTTTTATATAAATTCTTATTATTACAAAATATCAAGCACAACATATAAAACTAAATGTTACTTACATGATTTTGAATTGCCTCTTCGTTTGCAAAACTTCCTTCCGATGTTGTATGGCTGGCTTGAAACAATTCAACTCTTGTAATAGGATGACCAAGTTGGGTTTCCTACAAAATATGCTATTTAATATACAAATAAAGTTGAGTAAAATGATAAATAAAATTAGAATAGCTAGTAATATGATACTAGTAACCATCTCCTTTCACAGTCGGGCAAACGGCTTTGAACCTAACATGTGAGGCATCGTGAAGTTTGTGCAATTTATAGTGTTTTGCTTTTGCTTACATAATGCAATATGAATATTAAAATAGAAATATAAACAAATAAAATATAATACAACAAACATATATTTTAGGCATATTACCTTTGTGTCAAGGCGAGCCCTATAATCAACAAAGGCAGCCCATTGTTCTAAAGAAATCTCCGGAGTTTTCTTCGCAATGTTCACTACTCGAGGACCATCGTGATCATATTGTGTAGAGTTATATAAGTGATATCTATGGTCCCTTCATTTCTTAGCCAAACTTTTAAAAATAAAATCCTTGTGTTCATCATCATTAACCTTAAATTTTGGCTACAAATAAATAAATACATTAGTGCACATTAAAAATGAGCCTAAAGAAATAGAATACAATAACTTCAATTATGAATACAATTCCAAATATTTATGATGTTATTCCAACTTGATCTTTATAGGATTGCAAAATCTTTTGCCATTTCTCGTACCCTATGAGGAAATTTTCCCAATTGCTTGTGATATGCCCTAGAAATTGAGCAAGTATACCTCTTGAAAATTCAATATCTTAGTTCATATTTCATTTCACAACAACTCTCTCTCTCTTGGTTGAAGACAGAATATGTCAATTGTTTGCATTTTTTCCGCTTCATTTCCCCATTTCCATTTATCGTTTATTAAAAAAATTATAAGACATCATATATATATATATATATATATATTTCATTCATAACATATAACTGAGAAAAGAAATATTCCAAACTATCCATTTAAATGTAATAATTAAATTATATAAATTAATCACCTCTAATTTGCACGCCCCACATTCTTCTATTTCTTTTATGACCCCTGACAAGCTAAGGCTCAATAGTCTCACCTTCAATTGGTTGCATAGGAGCTTCTTCATGTTCTTATGCAGTAATGGGAGTAATGGGTGATGCTGCTTGAGATGTACTAGGGCAAGTAGAATGGTTGGAGGTCCTTATTAGGATTCACCGAACAACTAGAAGTGATGTGTCACTTTGTTCCTGGCATACGTACAAATAACTCATGTAAGCAAAGGGTTAGTTTAATAACATTTAAAAACAATAAAAAGCCACACCTATCACAAATAAAAAGAACAATTACCAATTTATATCAAATAGTTATTTAATTATTGTTATGGACTTCAATACTAGCCATTGTATCTTCATCAATCACACCTATATCAAAGAATTATCTAGGATTTAGATGTATAAGTACACACCTATATCAAAGAACTCTCTAAGTTTTAGATGTATTAGTACACACCATCCACTCTCCTTTTGATCATCAACATAAAATACCATTTGTGCCTCAGAAGCTTTAATGTATGCCTCGTCATCCTCGTGTCTCCTAGTATGTATAGGTCTTGTAAAATTGATAGAAGTTAAACCTATTTTATCAGTTTTTATGTCTATAAAGTATGTTGTGTTGACTCATTCACAATTTAACAAAATCACTGTAAATATTCCATTATAATTAAGTTCAATGATGTCAACCAATTTTCCACAATTTGGTATACCTCCATACTTCATGTTAACATTGCTAGTGCTTGAGTAACTCTTTGTTAAAAATGTGTTAAAAACTCCACTATTTTGTGTGCTTAATCTTTTTTCACGTTCTAACCTATGAAACTTGTACCCATTAACATTGTATACTATGTATTTGATATACCCCTTGCGTATATGCAAGTGTACGGGTCATATAAGTAGTATAATGTACCCAACAAGATCGGGTAGTCAAATCCATAGGGACTCGTATAACTCTCAATACTTGCTTGTTTTCCAATATCTAGCCGGTTCAAAGGTTAGGGTGAATTAATTAATCTACTAAAGAAAAAAAAATAAAGAAGAAAGAAGAGACGGGGTTTTGGTTGAAAAGATAGCAGTGGGATGGACAGCGACTCAGATTTATCCCCTTGACAAATGCAATAACTAGGCAATGATTCAAGAGTTCGCTTGGACCATGGTGAACACCATGGAGGGTTTGGTGATATACGTCCTTGCCTACGACTCAGAGTGGACTCAACCCCTTTCCTGATATGTGCCCTAGTTAGATGAGTATCACCCTCTAGACAACAAATCGGTCTAAGGTTAAATAGCAACTTAAAATGTAATGGCAACCCAACAAGGAAAATAGCAATGAAAATTCATGCATACGCTGCTAGTCGGCAAGTCTCTCATTAAGCTAGCCACATACAAGAATCAAGGCAAGAAACCCATAAAATGATAAGCGATATGAACAATAGGAAAGACCACAAGGAATCTCAAGAATCATTTTCACTAGAATCAAAGTATTAGAAGTCAAGGTTTATAATCTGGGGCACTAAAAGATGGTCAGCCACTCATTGTCTTACCAAAAACCATAGGAAAGCAACAAGAGAAATAGAGAGTATTCATAAAATTCCATTCTTGCTTCACAATAACGTCGGAGAAGGCTTCACAATAATTATCGCCGACGATCCTCTTTTTCCACGCTTATCTCTCCTCCAGATCTGGCCCCGAATGGTGTCGACCACGTGCCTCCAAAAAATGAGAAGAAGATGCCTTAAAAATCCAACTTTAGGGCTTAAATAAACATTTTGCGACGTAAGCACCCCCGTGCTAACAATCGTACTACTGACCATGCTTGGCTCCAGATCATAGGGATTGATTTTTGCTCAAATCCAGTAAATCGCACGGGGTAAGCATGCCTATGTTTACGGCCCGTGCTTGGAGAACACGCTTATGGTAAGAGCATAGTAACCCTACTGCTTTTCTCATGAATCTTCCAGTAAAAGGCACGGGGGTAAGCACGCTCGTTCAGCACGATGGTGCTAGGAGCAGTAGAAATTGTGCTTCTGATTTTGTGCAAACTCCTGTAAAACGCAGGAGGGTTCAGCACACCCGTGCTTCCAACCGTGCTCACAAGCACACTCGTGCTTGGGACCTTGCTTATCCTAAAACTTGTATTCTAATGCTGTTTTGCATCAGAATTCTTCTCTTTTTGTTCCTTTTGGTCCAGAACCCAATTATCTGCACAATTTAGCAAATATACATCAAGTTGCATCAGTTTATAACAAAATCATGCTATAAAGACAAGTAAAACACCTAATATGGTATATAAAATTTCTATATAAAATACATTCATCAGTATTGCTTTGCTTGGTTAATGAGTCCTTATGCAAGAGCTATAAGCAAACTTTTATTAAGATCTTAGAGCCTGTCACTACCTCAGTTGATCTGAAAAAAATTTAAATTATTTTGATGGGTAATCTCAAATGAAATATATACCATCTTGTCAATCCTACTTTATGTACCATCTTGTCAATCCTACTTTCAATTTTTAATTGTTTTCTTACAACCATCCTGAATTCCCTATGATGTTCAAAATGATAGATTAAACACTAGGTATTTTTAATAATGTATAAACATGCGGTTAATAATACTCACTGAACATAAGAATCAACTGCGGGAAAATTCATTAGTACATGTTGATAGTCCTCCAATCTCTCACTAGATGTCAAAGTAAACCATGCAAAACCACCAACTGGTCTTCTAACGTATGGAAATAATTCTACAATATGAGTATTTGGATGCTGAGAAATGACTGGTTCAACATCAAAATATCTAGGCCAATTCCATATTGTTTCGATATTATATAAATATCATGAACAAAATGCAATAACTTCTCGTGCAATATAACCATATGCAATTGATCCCTCTAGCCGTGTTTTGTTGCGAACGTATAAGTTTAGTAGTCCCAAATATCTAATAAGTTATATGGTTAATAGGTATAGGACATTTGTATGTTGTTACTATTAATTACAAACAAACTAATTAATCACTATTTACCTTTCCATTGGATACAACCAATAATAATAAAGTGGACCTCCAAGTTTGGCTTCATTAACCAAATGAACAACCAAATGCACCATCAATGTGAAAAATGATAGAGGGAGAGCATTTCCATGTGGCATAGTATCAGTATAATTTGGCTTTGCAATTAATCCAACTTAGAAATACTTAATACTTTGCTACATATTTGTCAGAAAAATGAACATAACTCAAGCAATATTGCAGATACATTATCATCAAGTGATGCACACATAGCCAGTGGAAGAATTTGTCATATTAGCATATGGCTTTCATGCCTTTTCAATGTCCCCACTATTTTAAGACTGTCAACATCGAGGCATTAAGAAATATTGCTAACATAGTCATCTGGAGTGAAATTTCCATTATTATTTGGTCATAGATCCAGTTTACAATGCATATCTTTTAGATCTTTGTGAGCATTAAGATGATCTTTTGAGCGAGACTATCATTTAACATTGTGAAGAGTATTGAAGAGTATATAATCACACACATTCTTCTCTATATGCATCACATCCAGATTGTGACGCAATAAGTTATGTTCCCAATGTGGAAGCTAAAAGCTTTTATCTTCCATTGTTGTGCCTTGCATGTCTTGAGAAGTACTTGCGCCGTGTCTTCTTTTCACCTTATGTTGATTATCTATAAACCAACCGAATGTGACATTCATATCATTAATCTACTAAAGTATTTCATTGTCTGATAGTAAACATGGAGGATTGTATAGCTCTTGCTCACCATTAAATGAGATCTTGTTCATTCTAAATTTATACTTGCTATTAAGAATACAGCGGTGGTCCATGAAACACCATTTCCTTCTATGAGTAAGACGGCAAGGTTTGGAGTTATAGTTGTAATATACACAAGCACACGTATAAATATTCCACCCAAATAGATTTCCTAGTCCTATATATTCACTGATTATTCACATCAGAACCACATGCATCTTGAACATCTAATACTTAAAAGAACACCACGATAGTTTCAACTCTCATATAAAAGATTGTAAGTAGACATCTATATCATTTTATGTCATATGTTTACTAGGAATTATTATTAAAATGATAAAAAAATGTGAGCTTCATGCACAACCATGGTGGCATATTGTATGTGATAATAACAATTGGCTAAATATTATAACTTTGACTCATATTGCCGTGATGTTAAATCCATCTATGGCTAATGCAAGGCACACATTTCAGGCATTTGCTGCAAACTAACTATTTGTAGAATCAAAGTTTCTCCATGCTACAAAACCTCTTGGATTTCTCATCAGCCCATCATTATTGGTATCTAAGATGTGCCATCTCATATCCTTTGTCATTTTTGACGACAAAACAAACTACTGTAATCGAGATATCAATGGAAAATATCTAACAAATTTTGCTGAAATCTTTCTTGCTTCCATTTTATTGTCAAGAAACTCATTCAAACCACCCTTCTCCCTTTTTCATCTAGAAATGTTACAAATTCTACAAAATTTTCTCTCTTCATATGTTGTATTACCCCAATAAAGCATACAATTATTTGGACATGCATGCATTTTCTCATAGTTTAATCCAAGCTTTGAGATGGTTTTCTTTGCATCATAGAAAGAACTTGGAATTATTTTTAGAAAATCCATCATGTAACAACTCCATTATCATCTTCATTGGTTTGTCACTCATTCCACAAAGGCACTTCATGTGATACAATTCAATATAAAAGATAATTTTGAATAACTTCATCACCCATCATAAAGAGGTTGTTGACCGTCATTTGATAATTTGTAAAATTCATCAGTCACATTCCTACATTTGTTCACATTTGGTGTCACATCATCACTTTGTGTGACCCCTTCATTTAATCTTTCAGCATCTTCTTCTGATTGTTCACATACTCCAAAAGGATTATGCACCATATCTCTAATCAGATCTTGATCCGTGACATTTCTTTGTGAAGCAACTTCGGCATTGTTTGAAACATAAGTCATTTCTTGTAATTGGGATTCTCCATGAAGCTACCAAAATGTATACCTTTTTTGGAAATTACATGTAGATTAGATGACCATACACCTCTTAATGAGCCTGACGTTTACTAAATCCACACATAGGGCATGGTCATATTTTAATATTATTAACTAAACCATGTCCAAAAGCGAATTCAATGAAAGCCCTAACTCCTTCGTTATATTCAAGTGAGTTTCCTGGGTTTGAAATCAATATTTTATCCATGCCTAGTAAGTGCAAGAACTCAAGTCTTAGGTATAATTCACAAGAAATATATTTGTTATTTACATTATACATAATGTTCGCATCAATACAAGTTGTCCATATCTTATATGCAAATCATTCATATTAATACAAGCTGCTCATAGTATGTGTATAAAGTATATTTTCATATTCAACACACTGTGTAAAGTATAGTGAAATATTCAAAGTATTGTAATAAAAAACAATTACAAAAATTTATATTAACAATGGAGACATTAGAGTTAATTCATGCTAGAAGAACAAATTCCATTCAAAATGATTACTTGTGGCAACAAAACCACGAAATGATTTACTGACATTGCCAAGAAGATACACACAAGTCAGACTGGTGAAGCCTATATTTACAAAAGTTAAATGATAAGTGTACAATGTTATTGTATTTCATATCAATTTGTACACTTAATTGGCATGTATTATAACCATATTGTGGAATTCGATGCTAAATATAGTGTATTGTGCATTAATAGGCTTAGGCCAGCACTTAAAGATTAGAGAGCCAAAAGAAGCATTTCAAACCTTAAACAATGAAGTTGGAGCTTTCTTGGCATCATTGGAACAAGGACAAGACAAACTGGGTGGCTTATGGATAGCTAATGGTCATCCTTACGGCTGTAAGTTAATTTTAGAAGATCTTGCAGGCATGCTTATACCCATAAGGGGGATTCAAAGCCAATTCAAATGACCTTACGGGCAAGGCTTACTCCCATAAGGATGTCCGTAAGGACCATCTATAGGAGCTTACGATCACAGCGGTAGCAAAGAGCAGAATAGTGAAGCTTACGGTCCAGCGCTTACGGCCGTAAGCTGAACCACAACACAAATAGAAGACTTTACAGACAGGGCTTGCAACCATTTTCTCCAGCTCCCTTATGGCCTAGCCCTTACGCCCGTAAGTAGCCCATAATCAGTCGGGTATAAATAGAACTTATGAGGATTTTTAGGGCATCTTCTATTCTATCCTTTTATTCTTTGGGGGCGATTCTTGGAGGCGAGGTTTAGGAAGAAAAGAGATAAATCTCCATCACTTATGGAGTGATTTGGAGAGGGATTCAGATCTACATTCAAGAGGACTGAAGATCATAGCCGTCAAGCTCATCTTGACTGTGTTGGTGGAAGCTTGTTGAACTCTAGGGTTTATTTTCTTGACTTTGGTTGTTGGATCTTTGATGCTTAATTGATTTCTTATTTGCAATCATATCTATTTGAGTCTATTTGTGTGATTGAATGCTTTATTACTAACGAGGCAAAAGCCCTAGTAATCATACTTGATAATGCTACATGATGAGAAGAAATTCCCATATAGCATAGACTTACCATAATTTGTAAGGATAGTGGGTACACCTTTGGATAGGGTAAATTTAGGAGAATTTGTCTCCCCCAATCCTTCCAAATGGATTGATGATAATTTCTATTCTCTTTACAATCATGTGGAGTGGATTTTAGGAGAAATCACATTTCTACTTTATATTCAAATTAGGGGTAATATCTCTCTTTGGGAAGAGATTATCTACTTTAGAGATTATCATTAGTCTACCATAAGGTTTCATAGAGTGATAATACGATTATGTGGATGTCTGTATCAGCTCTACACCTATTCAGTTTTACTTCTCTTAAGAAATAAGGTTTTGTAATATTGCTTACTTCCTTGATTTCTCTCCTATTGCCTCCCGTATTTTCTTATGTTCATTTGCTTTTATTAACACACACATCACTCAATCGTTGAGGCTATTTTTTGGGTCTCGAGTCATTACTAGTATTCACCTCCTTCTTTGTGGGCTGACATTCTAAAGTTACACACATTTTATTAAGCGATCGGCATGTACACTTGCGTCCCTTTCAGGTTTTTGGTGCCGTTACCGGGGAAGGATAGTGATATTAGGAACTTGATTATCTGTCACTTTAGCCATTTCTTTTCTTTTTCTTTGTTATTCTTTTATTTTTCTTTATTTTTTTTTTATTCTTTCTCTTTTGTTTAATTTCAGTATATGCCACCAAATGGCAAAGCACTAAGACTGGCAAAAGGTGAGAGTAGTGTAGGAAGAGGGATTGGAAATAAATTGAGCACAGCTCTACTAAACGAAACAGGATCTTTGACATTGAGTGTTGAGTGACAGTAGTTGCATACCATGGTAGATTAAGAGAATTAGCATAGGACCGTTTCAGATTATGCTCGCCTCACTCTTGATGGTTCCCAGTCAAGTATAGTGCATCCACCAGTTACAGCAAACAACTTTGAACTTAAGCTTGCATTTGTACAGATGGTTTAGAATTTAGTATAGTTCTATGGATTACCATACGAGGATCCTAATAGTTACATTGGGGGATTCCTCGAAGTATGCGACATGCTTATGATTAACAACATTTCTGATAACGCCATCAGACTTCTCTTATTCCCATTTTCATTGAAAGAAAAAGCTAAACAGTGGTTTCAGGCTCTTTCTAGAGCATCTATCATGACTTGAGAATTGAGAACAGCTTGTCGAAGCGTTCTTGGCCCGTTATTTCCCTCTTGGAACAATGGCCAAACTGCATCAAGAGATTACAACTTATGCATAGTTAGATACTGAATCATTATTCTAGGTGTAGGAGAGATTTAAAGACTTGTTAAGGAAATGGTCACATCATAACCTCCCTGAATGGATGGAAGTTCAGATTTCCCATCAAGGCCTCAATCAGAGTACCTAGCAGCTCATTGATTCAGAAGCAGGAGGATCACTTGGCATTAAGACCCTGGTGGCAGCCAAGCAATTGATTGCAAAAATACCAATGAACAATTATCAATGAAATTCAAGAGGCAAATTAATAGTAAAGCCACCCGGGATGATTAAAGTTAGTGAAATCACAACACTAGCAGTTAAGGTGGAAGCTTTGAGATGAAAGATTGATCATTTATCTGCTTAGAAGTTAGCTACCATTATAGCCTGTCATACATGTGGGTGAGGACATACCTCACAATAGATTGCTCCATTGTAGGAGCGGCTCACGGACCCACTAAACAAGTAGATTTTGTTGGTAGTGCCTTTCAACAACAGGGGAACCCTTACAGTGGCACATATAACCAAGGATGGCAGAATTACCCAATTTCTCTTAGGAAAATCAAGGGCAATAGCAGAAGCCCTCGCCAGGATTCCTTCATCATTAGCATAATAACAAGAGACATGCATTGGAGGAAGTGCTCACTCGGTTTATTTAGAGTATAGATATTAAGTTTCAGCAGTCAGACAATCGGTTCCAAAGCATAGATGCATTGATAAGAAACCAACAGGATTCTCTTGAGAATTTGGAGAACCAGGTGGGGTAGATTGCCAAATTGTTGTCTGAACGATCTCAAGGAAGCTTACCGAGTAACACTGAAGTGAATCCCCATGATCATCTCAAGGTAATTACTCTCCGGAGTGGTAAAGAGGTGGGGACTGGTAGTAAAAAAGTGATGGAGAGGGAAAAGGAGCCAGAAATTTAGGTTATTAAGAGTCCGACAAGGGAAAGAGAGCCTACTCCAAATGTTGAGAAGAGAACACCACCACTAGTGAAGGAGTACGTTCTCCGCCTCCTTTACCCATCAAGATTAAAGAATGATTGCATGGGCGAATAATTCAAGAGATTTCTGGACTTGTTGAAGTAATTGTACATAAATGTATCATTTGTTGCTTGTGAGCATCAACATGCCGTGTGAAACTTTGCAGAGACTTCTCCTTCATCCCGAGAGCACACAAGGGCGTGTGAGTGTCCTTGTGAGTACCCATGTGAGCATCCACATGCTTGTGTGGAATTTCTGCAGTGGCATGTGGAACACTTAGCCAGATTCTCGGGAGGACAAATAGCACACAAGGGCGTATGGGTGCCCCTGTGGGTCGGGCACACGGGCATTGGGAATTTTCACACACCGTGTGGATGCATTCAAAGTTAGTCAGAGGCTATCCCGAGAGTACACAGGGGCGTGTGTCAGCTCTTCTGAGATCTCCTATGGAGACACATGGGCGTTGGTAATTTCCATATGCCCGTGTAGATGTATAGAACACAAAAGGCTATGATTTTTCTTTATAAACTACTTGTGTTTTTTTATTTTTAACATCTCCACACTTAGAGACCGACTTCTTTTGCTCTCCCGACCTTGTTGCCATCTATTTGAGGGGATTTTAGGGTGTTTTTCGGTTGTTTTCAAGGTTTTCTTTCTCATTTCGTCAGTAAGCCCTCTTTTCCTCTATTCTTCGCCAAATCTTCATTTCTTTTGATTGTTCTGTTGATTGTGAACAAATTTCATGTTTAAATGAGTGGTGGATGCCTTTAGAAAGAATTTTGAACTATTTTTTTTATGTATTTTCGGGATTTTGCATCTTGGTCGTGCGATTTTCATGCCCAGTTGATCCACACGGGCGTGTGGAATTTCCACACAACGGTGTGGATTTCTGCAGAATTAGGGTTTCAAGTTAATTTGATCAGTTTCTTTTTAATTCTTGTAGATATGGCCCCCAGATCGAAGAAAGCAGCTGGTAAGCATCCCCATGAACCTTCTCCTGAGCCAGAACATATGGAGTTCATGATCCCCAAACATGAAGCTCAGTTTGAGCGTTTGTCGAAGCTGAAGTTTGGCCAATCTCATTTCCCAGATTTGAGCGCACTCAGAGAGATTCAGTTGGTGGATGAGATGGTCAAAAAGGTGGAGGAGCTCCTCATTGTGGGCAGTTGGGGCAGACAACTTTCTATTCGTGACCCAGCCATTCATATGTTGACGCTTGAGGTATTGGTGTCATTTGAGTTCAACCGATCGTACAACAGTTTTGACACTATGGATGCTATTCAGTTTTGTGCATTCGGTCAGTACCATAACATGAACATCACACAGTTTTTGATCTGACTTGGATTATATGATGAGGCCTTTACGGACATTAAGGAGTATAATTAATTATCGACCGATTATCCGAGTAGTCTGACTCCTCAAAGAGAGTACATGACATTATGTGGCCAGGGTCAGTAAGAGCCGGGGGTCTCCAAGGTGACCTGCTTCTCCCGAGCAGTGTACCAATATCTCCACATCGTTCTCAGCAGATCAGTGAACGGGCGTGATGATAGTATGTGAGTTCTGAGCTGTTAGGAGCTGTTGTACTTGTATTCGATTGTGTAGAGTGAGCCGATCCACCTTGGGCACATTTTAGCAGAATACTTAAGGCATTAGGGGCAGTATGCTAGGGTGGGAGTGATTTTCTCAGGTCCATACATTATCAAACTCATCATCAGGATGGGTTTACTAGACGCGATCAGGGGGGCTGAGAAGCTGATAGTATCGTCTCCCATCGGCTTGGAGACCATGCGGTTGATGAGGATGATCCGCTGGTACAAGGAAGGAGTTTATGTGATGATCATGCCACCACCTGAGACTGTTGAGGCCGAGGATGACGCAACAGAGGGGTCTCCGCCGGTGCAGGAGCCCCAGTAAGTGCAGATGGAGACTGAGGTACCACCTGCAGCACAGGAGCCACCTCCAGTGCGTATGTTTTGTCCCTCTCGAGCCTATAATCGTTTTGAGAGGTTCATGGGTGCTGTAGGGATGCTATGGGCAGAGATAGCTAAGGTTTGCACTACATAGGCTGTGAACCACGCAGAGATGATGGCACGCCTCAACATTCTACAACATCTATTAGAGCGAGACGCGACCTCCCTATTTGTTATGAGACCCCGGACTTCTCCAGCATCCCTAGCACCACTAGCTGTATCACCACCACCACTATCATTAGCTGATCCACTAGCAGGACCACCTACTTTACCACCAACAACAGGAATAGAGGCAGTAGAGCTCGACACCAATGCTTGAGGCGTCTTTTTCTTTCTTTGTTCTTAATTTTTGTATTTATGTTTAACTTGTACTACTCAAAAAGGATCTTCCTTCTGAGTTTATCTTTTATTTTCAGTTATCTTGAGTTGTATTTCATTTTCATATCTTTATATACTCGATTTTATTTTTGTTTTTGTTAAGCTTCACTGAACCCTCTTGTGTATACATGCAGATGGTCTTGGGAGTCTGGAATTTAAGGAATAGTCATTGGCATGGTCAATGTGACATTCACATGGTTGTGTGTGCTCCACAACCCATTGGAACTCAACTCTCATTGAATATATCTCCATTAAACGTACCAATAGGAGTTCAGGGGAGTATTATTTCAATTTCCCATCTTCACACATGTTTTTGATTGCTTTATACTTTATTGTGCTTGCATGCATACATTGAGAGCAATGTACATCTTAAGTGTGGAGGGGAGTTACAAATGTTCTATACTTATGCTTTCATTGTGCATGCTCATGTAGCCAATGATGGTTCACCTTAGTTGCAATAGTTGTATTCTTAAGTTTACGGGAATTTTTAACATTGAATGGTCTTATGCTCTAGTTTTTACTTGAATTTTTAGGAATATTTACCCGATTGACACTTTGTTGCACCACTCCCTCATTAAACCGTGTGGAAACTCAAGTTCAATGTTTAAGGACAAATTTAGTTTGTTTCTTATTTTAATTTCTTAAAAATAAAAAGTATGTATATGTGTTTTTGGTTATGCATTGGCGGTGGAAAGAGCTACCATCTATGAAGTATGAAGCTACTCTTATAAGTCGGATACTAGTCATGCCCTAATGAGTGAAAGAGGTATCTCATGGGATGAGTGAAAGCTACTACCCCGGTATAAAGAGCTACCACTTAGAAAGTGTGAAAGCCACCTTAGCGGCCGCTTAGGAAAGGGCTACGTTAGAGGACGTGTGAAGCTACTACCCTCTCATTTTCTTGTTGTACATAAACCCTCTCACTTAGAGCTTTGAGGAGTATACATTGGGTTGACTTGAGTGAGTTTACACACACTTACATGATATCGGGTTGTTGTCCTTTTTGATTCAAGATTTAAGCTAGAGCACTAATTTTTCTTATTTAGTGTTGGAATTTTTCTTTACTTGTAGAATACCTCTTTTGCATACTTTTGGTGAATATAAGGCTATGCACTTTCAATTTTCCTTCTTATATGCTTTAATCTTTTATTTTTGCTTAAGGACAAGCAAAAGCTTAAATGTGGGGGAGTTTGATAATTGCTTGTGTATAAGTAATATTAAGTATTCTTTTCTTACATTGAGCATTACTTTTCTAAGATTTTATCACTTATTCGTCTGTATATGTGTTCTTTTGTGCATTTAGGGTTGTGGAGACAAGTGTTGAAGAAAGGAACCAAAAGTAGATCGTGGATACAAGTTTTGATGAAGTTCTTGGATGAACAAACGTGAAGACACAGGTTGTCCTCAAAGATATTTGGGTGTGTGCCAACCTCCATTGTGCTCAAGAGAATATACAAATTAGAGGGGCACAAAGGAGGTCACACTCACGAGTTCCGACTTGTGCAATACTAGCAAGATCTTTATCAATGTGATTTCATTGAAGACATAATGTGATCTACCTCATAGATGTGTGTCCATTCATGTGGCCTCGATGAAAAGTGTGAATTTGAGAGTATTTTGGCGAAGTACTGTAGCAGTTTAGAGTAGCAAAATTAATGTAGCAGTTACTGTTACAGCTCGCATGAAATCAACTTTTGAAAATTCACACGGGCTTGTGGAAATTCCACACGCCCGTGTGGATGCCTGATTCCAGCCCCTATAAAAACAGTGATTTCAGGCATTTTAAGAAATCTTTTTCCAATTTTTTTCTCATTTTTCCCCATCTTTGGAGGCGCTCGCGGCTAGGATTTGGAGAGGCGTTGGCTAGGTCGTTGGTGTGGTTGTACGTCATTCGACACCATGTTCCTTTGCAAGATAGTTATTGGGGGAGCTTTCATCGGCATCAATTTGGCGAGGTGTTCCCTTGCCTTGACGAGGGAACCCTTGGAGAAGACGTGGCAACTCCACAAGACCATCGATATGGACTACAAGGGGGTTTTACATATGGATTGTATGCTTTTACATTCGATTTTATTACTGATTTTATCTTGCTCCATGGAGAGCTAAACCGCTAGTGGCTTGGACTTATAAACCCTAGGATGATTTTGTTTCATTGATCTTTCATTATGTTTCTTTAATTGATGTTTTTAATTGAGTTCCAACCTTAAATGCTTGTTGAATTGATTTTCCCTTAGAGTGACATTAGGGTTGGGAATCTATCTTGGTAATTCTTGTGGATGAGTGATACACCATGAGGGTTAGACAAAGCTAGGTTGGAGAGAGTTGAGAGGGTGAATCGAGAGGTAGCGGAATGTCCCCTTTCCCTTCCGATGTGATTTATCTTACCTCCACGTTCCAAGAGTTCTTTGTAGTTACGATAGAATGAAGTGCTAAGAGACAAACTCTACTGGTCTTAGTTGTGCGAGCAACAGAGTGAAGTGTTGAAGTAATCCTTAGCGCTGGGCTTAATTGTGACTAGGAGTCTTTTGCTTGGACAAAAGGGTTAGATCTATATTAGGGAATTGGGTTTGTCACTTGGAATCCCCAAATCTTCATGCAACCCCACACAGTATGAGGCGTCGAGAGTATCCCTTTTCACTGGGGCATAGTGTGAGGGTTAGTCACGGTTGAGCTTAGGTTTGGGACTGTGTGTCTTAGGATTTCCACGACTCATTAGACATTAATTTAGGAGGCATAATGAGAAGTCTTGCACTCGAAACAATAGTCCTAGGGCGAGCAATGTCCGGGTACCCCATTTTCTATCGATTGCCTCTGCTTACTCCTATTGCGTCTCTTTCTTCTTTGCTTTACTTTTATTTGCATTAATATTATTCACACCACTCTTGAATCATCTTCACTATAGTTAAATAGCAATTCTTGTGCTTCTGAGAATTATTCCCTGTGGATATGACTACCCACTCACCAGGGTACTTTATTACTTCGACAACTCATGCACTTGTGGTACATACACGCAAGGGGTGTGTCAGTGTGTGTGAATCCACAAGGAAAAGGGAACAGGGAATAGGGAACAGGGTTACTAGTACTAACTTCTTCTCTGCTATCTAGCCTAATTATAAATGGGATATGTGATGATCTAATATAGAGAGAAATGAATACCAGAGATGAATATGCATGGATAAAATGGAGGGAGATCTCAATCAATAAAGATGAGGTACTCGGGCAATGCTCCCTTTATGATCTAAATTGAAGCTCAAGACATGCTAAATGCTTCTAAATCGAGTTTAATGAGTCGAGGTAATCCAAGAACAACTTGTTCTTGCCTCCAAGCACAACTTGTTCTTGCCTCCAAGCCACCGGTACTAGTCTCCTACAAAGTCCCGGTGGAGAAATCACTCAATCTCAGCACCTCACACCCCATATAACTGCAATAAGCTCTAGGGATACCTAAGAGTGAAATCAATTCCTAAAAATAGATCTAACCCTATTTTTAGGCGAAAGATCCCTAACCGCCTATAAGACCCCGGTGGAGAAATCTATCAATCTCACACCTCACGCCAAATATGGTTGCATAGAGTCTAGGGAATACGGAGATAGGAAATACTCGTCGGAAGGGAAAGGGGACACACCACTATCTCATGACTCAACCTCTCAACCCTCTTTAACCTTGGACTTCTAACTCTAATGGAGACCTCTCTTTTATCAAAGTAACAAATCATGCATTATAAATCAACCACTAGGATCAATAAAACATGCAAGCCATGGGAACACAAGATTAAAACTCAAATCAACTCGGATTAAATAAAAACATAAAGCAAATCAATACAAAATATAAGATCTTAGGGTTCACATGCCCATATAGCTACTAGGATTTAGCCCTCCATGAAGCAAGTTACAAAACCAAGATTAATATAATGAATAGCAATGTAAACCATAGAGAAAAACCGCATTGAATTCGTGATGATGGCCTTGATGGGTCGCTCAATGTCTTGAAGAATCCTCCTCGAAAGCTAGGTTGCCGAAGGCTCCCTCGATGTTATGACGGAGAGAAGATCGATCAAAGTTGGTGAAGAACGGTCCCTAATCTCACCAAAGATCTCCTCTCCAAACCCTAGTCATCTCACCCTTCAAGAGCCGCACAAAAGATGTCAAAGAATAAAGCAAAATAGCTATTTATAAGCCTAAACTGCATCTGTCACGTGCCTTCAAGCGCCCGCGTGAGCTGCAAGAATTTCTACACGGTCATGTGGAACAGTGATTCTGCTATAGTACTATTATAGTAAAATGCTATAGCGTTTTACTATAGTACTTGGCTACAGTCTCTTCACAAACGCGGTCCAAACATTCTTCTATTGAGGCCACATGGTCGAACACATGTCCATGTGGTAGGTTATAAGACTTTTCTTTGTTGACTCATCATTTAAAAGGTCTTGTATTCTTCACAAAGAGAAGGAGCATGAAGATTTGATTACCTTTGCGCTCTTCCAACAAGCAAATTGGCTTGAATCCCCTTGGAAGTTGGCATACATTTCCATGTTCATGAACTCCTCTCGTGTCTTGGTCCTTGAATTGCAGAAGAACTCTCAAAATGTGTTTTTGTAGCCTATAATTGCTTCCTTTTCTCCCTTCAAGGCATTCACAACTTAATTGCACAAAAGAACACCAAATAAACTATGGTAAAATTGATGCTCATTGCACGTAAAACATATAGAAAAATATGTCTACTCAAGCACTTAACATTGTGCCAAATACACTTTATTTAGTATACTGACTTGCTTCTAATGTCTACTAGATACATCCTAAGATCCTTGTGGGTGATCTAAAGCAATGTTGCATCTATGACTATCAAATACGCCAAGTTTTGCAAGTGTAACTACGGGCTTCATACACACCAAGTTTTGCAACTACATAAGGCAATCACAACTATGATAATCCACGCACGCCAAGTTTTACACAAACAACTACGCAAATCAAGCATGCCAAGTTATGCAAACACATGAATAAACACAAGAACACATCAGAACTCTATAGACATTAAGAACAAGTAGTTGAAGTGCACTAAGCAACATAGTTCAGCATCACGGGGCACCGTGGAACAATTATCCTCTCATGATTTCATACAACTAAGAAGAAAAAATGTATGCATTAAGGTGAGAAATCATGACTTCCCCCTCTCCTTAGTTGAGCTTCAAAAGCTTTATGGATGAGCTAACTCCACTTCTCTCGTGCCTCCAACTCAACCTTGATCCCACTTAGATGTGTGGTGAAGGTTGATCATCGTCCTCATTAGCACTATCCAAGTAGAGAAGAAAACCTCCAAACAAAAGATCCGATGAAACCTTAGATATGGGGTTAAAAAGGATTTTTCAGGCTCAATATGGTCTAAGCATGATCGTGCTTAGACCATGCTCTTCTAGGAGCTTCTAAGAAAATTGGCTAAGTGTCATCTAGAGAAAATCATGGGAAGAACACGGCCGTGCTCTGCCCGTGCTGAGCTTGAGCAAGCTAGTGCAAGGGGCACGAAAAGCGTGTTTCCCCTGGAACTCCATTTTAGTGATAATCAAGGGGAGAAAGCATGACCGTGCTCCGATTGGAAGCACCCCCATGCTTGTTCAGCTGCTCAGGCTTCTTTAGACAGTGATAATCACTGGGACAGAGCACGATCATGCTCTGCCTGTGCTTGGCTTGGACACTTAGAAAAATTTTCATTTTTTGGTTGTTTTGTCCCCAATTTCACCCATAATTGCTTTGAACCCTATATTCATGTACCATGAACAAATATACCCATAATAGCATTGACTATATCCAAAAAGTGCTAAAAGGCAAGGAAAACATGATTTGGGAGTAAGTAAAATATGATATGAATTGCACTCATCAACTCTTCTTTAAATCTTCTCAAAAGTCTTTCAAAAAGCTCCCTAAGACCCTAGATAAACCTAGCTTTACTCCTTTTTTGTCTGAGTATCTGAGTTAAAACTTTGGAATATTCTAGGCTTTATACGGCTATGTGTTTTGTGATGTGTGGATTCAATGGGATACACGGTTGAGTGCTAGGCAATGTTCTTGCTCTTCTACCTCCTTATATTCTTGAAATTGGTTGAAAACATTCTTCTTTCTTCAGGGATTCATATGGCCATATGCTTGGCACTATGTTTAGGCATGTGTTCTTTTGGAAAATTCATAATCCATGCGAAAAAGCTTTAAAACACGTCAAAATTTTCACTCGTATTCTATGTGTCCTCATAATAAGATGCATATAAAATAATACCAATTAAGAACCAGTATTGAATATACATACAAAGTGTTTCAAATAATGATATAGACATATATACAGTCAAGCACTTACCATATATCCTCACACTTAACCATTTGCTTATCCTTAAGTGAATAAATGAATAAACAAGATGAGAATAAGTGCTTGACCTCAATTTTCAATGATGGAGAGTCTCAAAAGTCCAAGGAAAACTCCAAACTACTAAATAGAATATGAAAGCTTTAAAAATAATCCTACTTTATTCAAGGTTCTCACATGCATATGTGTATAACTTCTTCCTATTTCACCCTCCTTCAACTCAATTTGTGGTATGAAACTGAGGAAATATTGAATTTCTTAGATATTTTCTTTTTAATCTCAAAATTGGGTGGTAGTTATGCATAATCCTTGAGGCAACCATTTCTCTTGGTAGCCTCATTAAATAAGCTATCATGCTTTAGGGGTGATAGATTTTTCGATCATTTTTCTATCTCAAATAGTAGCTATCACTCATAGCCTTCTTTCTTGGTAGGGTATACAAGATATTGGGCTTTCTGCGAATAGTTTCAAACTTCAAGGGCGATAGTTTTTTTTTCTTTATTTCTAAACATAATTCGAGAAACTTTTTTTGGGTTTTACCAACTAAATAGGTCCTTAGCCACAAAAACCTTCTTTAAGTGTCCATAGTGCTACATAAAAAAAAGGTTGTGTGCTCAAAACTATTTGAACGAGCAAAGAATAGAATAAAGTAACAATTAAAGCATAAAGTAGCTATTCAACACATGCTATTACATTAGACTTAGAAGTTCTCACTGAATACTATCACAAGCCTTCATAAGTCACACTAAGCATATAAAAGAAAGCTCCAACTAATCTCTAAGTTCTAAATCTCTCGCTCACACTTAAAAGTGTACATTGGCTTCAATGTACATAAGAAGGCACACACAAAATAAATAAAAGATAAAAAACAAAGAAGAGGGGAGAAAAGAAGAAAACTGGTACTTTTGTTGTTCATAGATGAAAAATTGAATCATGTGAAGCTTGAACATGAGTGTGGGTTACTTTTATTGGCTGTATTGTGCAGACATGGCTTGTTTCATGAGGGTGGTTCCAACAACATTGCTCCTTGATGAAAAGGCACCATCTTATTCAATTCAAGTACCCTATGGAGCATAGAAGAATTCACTATAGCTTAGGAAAAATAAAAATAGAAATAAAAGTAAAAAGACAAGTAATATAAAACTAAATAAATCTAAATAAAAGTTAAATAGGGTTGAACCCTTGGTAAATGAAATAATTTACATATTGATGAAAAACATAATAAAGATAACAAAATAATAAATAATAGGAATAAAATTATGCAGCTTAAGCAGCATGCTCATCTTGTGCTAGTTATGTGGACATCAAGTTTTGCTATGTTAAGTGTATCTGTTGTGGGAGGATTAAGAAGCTGTGATGGAATAGCATCATGTAGTGTGATGTGGCCCAAGATCGTCATGATCTAGCCAAGATCAACTTGAATCTATTGTTGCCTTTTACTAAGCTTATGTTGGTGCTCCCTCACTACTTTTACCTTCTGTTCAATCCTCGCAAGTTACTCATAGTCTCATAATGGAGGCGATAGTAGTGCCTCGAGCGCTAGGGATGCTGACACACCAATTTGCGTGCATGTACCACAAGTGCACGGGTGTTGAAGTAATAAAGTACCGAATGGGTTGGGTAGCCGAATCCATAGGAAACAGGGTTACTAGTACTAAATGTTTCTCCACTATCTAGCCTAATGATAAATGGGATGATGTGATGATCTAATGTGTGAATAAAATGAATACCGAAGACAAATATGCAAGGTTAAAATAGGGAAAGATCTTAATCAGTAAAAGTGGGGTATTCGGGCCATGCTCCCCTAGGATTCAGGTATTAGGTACTGGGTATGAAAAGTGTTTCTAGAATTAGTAGGTTAAGTCATGGAAACCCAAAGATAGCCGGATCCTGCCTCCAGATCATTGATACTGGTCCCTTACGAGGTCCCGGTAAAGAAATCTCTCAATATCACACCTCACACCACATATGACCGCAATAGACTCTAGGGATTCCAAAGGGTGTATCTGATTCCTAAGAATAGACCTAAGCCTACCTCTAGGTGAAAGGTCCCTAACCCCCACAAGGTCCCGGCGGAGAAATCTCTCAATCTCACATCTCACACCAAACATGGTTACATAAAACATAGGGAATACGGAGATAGGATACACCAATCGGAGGGGAAAGGGGACGCTGCACTATCTCATGACTCACCCTCTCAACCCTCTTCAATCTTGAAGTTCTAACTCTAATGTAGACCTCTCTATCACCAAGGTGAACAAATCATGCAAACCAAACAACCATAAGATCAATAAGGCACTCAAGCATTAGGCAAACAAGATTAAAACTCAACCAAAATTGGATTAATTAGAAACACAAAGAAAATCCACATAAGATTAGAATCCTAGGGTTCACAAGGCCAAATACCCTCTAGGGGTTTAGCTCTCCATGGAGCAATATACAAAACAAACCATCAATGAATGAAAGTATATAAAAGCCATAGAAATAAAACCCCCTATATACGTGTTGACGGTCTTGATGGAGAGTTTCAACATTTTGATGGAATCCACTACGAAGCTAGGGTCACCAGTTGCTTCCTTGATGTTATGACGGAGGAGGAATCGATAAAAGCTGGTGAAGAAATGCCTCCTAAGCCTCAAAGACCTCCTTTCCAAAACTTAGCCGTCTCACCTCTCAAGAGCTGGATAAAAGATGTCAAAAGAATAGTGCAAAATGATTATTTATAATCAGAAATTGGGGCTATCACGTGCCTCCACTTGACCGTGTGAGTCTTCACATGGCCACGTGGGCTGTAGGAATTTCCACACGACCGCATGGAAATTTTACGTGGTCATGTGAACAGTGTTTTTGCTACATACTGCTATAGTGATTTGATACTGTAGTTTGCTACATTACTTTCCATAAACATGGCTCACACACTCTTCTCTTGAGGCCATATAGTCAGACACACATCCACGAGATAGATTATGAGGCTTTTCATTGTCGAATCATCATTGGGAAGCTCTTGTATTGTTTACAAAAATAGGGACATGGGAGTGTAACTGCCTTTGTGCCCTTCCAACTCACAATTTAGCTTGAATTCTCTTGGAAGTTAGTACACACCCCCATGTACAGAAGCTCCTATTGTGGCTTGATCTTTATGTTGTACAAAAACTCCCAAAATGTGCCTTCATAACCTTTCTTTGCTTCTTTTTCTTCCTTCAAGGCATTCACAATTTATTTTCACAAAGAAGCAACAAATACACTTTATGAGACATAAACCATGGTAAAAATGATGCTCATCGCATGTAAAACATATAGAGAAATATGTTTACTCAAGCACTTATTAGATACCTTTGGGGATGCAGTTAGAAAGGCGGAGGGAGCTAAATCATCCTCATCCCTCTCGGACTCTGACTCAAAAACAAAGATAAGTGTGTACCTGACATTTTGTCTGTGTTTCCTCATCTGCATCATGGGCCCTCTCAATAAATCTTATTCCTATAACCAACCTGGTGATGTAAGTTTATGTGATGAGTACTCTGATCTCAGGGTACTGCCCCTTGTGTATGGTGTATGAGATAATTAGCTACTGTGCACCCCAAGTGTAGTTGAACTCACTTGAGTATAATATAGAGGAATAGGATGTCCACTGGGGTAGGTGTTGTCTCCTTACCCAGTTAAAGTTTGGCGAAGAAGCATGTATAGATATCAATGTGTAAATGGAGAAGTGAAGGGGGAGGGAGAGGGGTGGATTTGTTTATCCTTGGCTCGTAATTTAATCCCGTACAGAACCTTTTCCAATATATCCTTCGAATCATCTAAGGTAGGTAATCCATTGGAAATCAGGTGTAGTCCACCATTGCAGTATACTTGGCATCATAAAGGCCTTGGAGGACTAAGAAATAAGTGAGGTTAATCCTCTTTTACATGTGAAAGAGCACACAGTCTACATGTAGCACACAATCAACCACACGACCATGTGGCTTGAGGGTTCGGTGGTGTGTTTGCACATAAAGTGAGCAATCCATCATCTTTTTTTATTCTTCTAATATATCATATTAATCTCTTTTTGTAAACCATTCTCACATTTTTCATGAAGAATAACACAGAAAAATTAGAACAATGCAAAAGAGATCACATATTTCAAAGTTAAAACTCACCAATGATGATATCATAACAAAGCTCAATAAGGTGTGGGAATTCAAGAGAAAAGCTCTAGAGTGCAATGTTTGGCAAATGAAAAACCAAGAGATACTCCCTGTGTTCATACCTAGGAAAACAAAGCCTGGCACATGTTTGAGAGTTTTACCTGTGTGCTTTAATGAAATTTAAATTCAACATACCTAGGATGGTCAGAAGTGATTCCACATGAAGTCCTACATGAGTGTATGATTGCTAGTGTGTCTCTTTTGATAGTCTAAATGATTCATGTAGCACACAGGCTGTGATTACCTTTGTACTACATTATCTAACTATTTCTCTTCCATTTGTGTTCACATGACCAGACATATGGTCGTGTGTCTAGTCCTATGGCTCTCTATTTTTCATAAAGTTCAAAATGTCCAAGACTCCTTTACATTCATTCAAAGTACAAGATATTAACACAAAAAATTATAAAGAAAACATACACTAAAACATTCAAACAAAAGAGGAGCAAAATGGTAGGTGCAAGACTAACCCAATTCATTCGAACATAGTTGAACCGAAAATAAAAGACTAGTAAAAGCTAAGCTACTATGAAAAAAAATTAATTCATAATGGGTTGTCTCCCACAAAGCATTTATTTTATGTCACTAGCTTGACATACCTTTTCTCAGCTGTTAAAGGTAGCATTAAGAGAGAGAGAGAGAGAGAGAGAGAGAGAGAGAGAGAGAGAGAGAGAGAGAGAGTATCCCCCTTGTTTAATTATTCCCCATTATTCCTTTCATCATAATCTCCTATATAAAAGTCAAAATTTGTCTTCCAATAGGGTAACTTCCTCAATATCTCCCAACTCCAACTCTTGGGATAATCTTTTGCAATGGACTTTAGTTTCATCTTCTCTTCATGGTTTGCTTTTTCTGCTTATCCTTCTTGTTAGAATCATTCTTTCATTTGGTCACTGTAAATGACTTCCTACATGCACTCTAACACAATGGTATTGGTGACATCAATAGAATAACAAGCATTATAATGGTCCATAGAGTGTCTAATTGCCTGGGGTAATCTAAAACTACCTGCCCATTATCCACCCTAAGAACTATCTTACCATCACTAGCATCAATAAGAGTTCACGATGTTGCTAGGAAGAGTTTACCTAGTATGAGAGGTATCTCAAAGTCCTCATCTATATCAAGAATCTCAAAACGCATCAGGAAAATAAATCTATCAACCTTAACCAAAATGTCTTCTATAATTTCCTTAGGATGACTAATTAACCTATCGGTTAATTGTAGAGTCAACCTAATTAGTTTAGGTTTTCCTAACTTTAGTTTCTTGAAGATTTTATAGGGTAAACTTTCTATGCTCACTCGTAAATCTACTAAGGCTTTTTCATCATTTAAGGTAGCAATTATGCAAGGGATTGCAAAACTCCTTAGGCCTTTTAATTTGCATAGTAGCTTGTTGTGGAGAATGATCAAGTACTCCTCACTCAAACTCACCATAGAAAACTCCTTTATCTTCCTCTTTTTTATGAGTAACTTTATCATAAACTTTGCATACATTAACATTTGAGATAGTACATCAACAAATGTAATGTTGATGTGAAACTTCATTAATTGGTCTGATAAGTGCTTGTGTATAAGTATTATGAAGTATACTTTTCTTACATTGAGCATCCCTTTTATCAGATTTTATGGCTCATTCATATGTATTTGTGTTCTTTTGGGCATTCAGGGTTGTGGAGACGAGTTTAGAAGAAAAGAAGCAAAAATGGATCATGGACGCAATTGCTCAAGAAATTCTTGGATCAAACAAGGATCAAGGCACAAGTTGTGCTCATAAACATGTGGGTGTGTGCTAACCTCCAAAATGTTCAAGTGAATACATGAAGTGGAGGGCCACAAAGGCAGTCACACTCATAAAGTTGAACAAAAGCAAGGATACTAAAGTAAAACTAATGAGGAAAACTGACAAGGAATAAATTAAGCATGGGAGAAAGGTGTCCGGGCATCGATTTCCTCTAGGGTTTGTTACGTCCAGGACAATGGTTATATAAGTTCTTGTAATCTAATTGAACTGAGAGAGTTCCTAAAACATGCTATCCTCTTTCTCAAGGTGAGTAGTAATTGGTCCCATACGGTGCTGATACAGATAATCCTACAACCGCCGTACACTCTATGAACTCTTATCAAGAATCAACAAGCATTTAAGATGTAGACAATTCTTCTCTCGAAGTAATTACCCTTAATCTCATACAAAGTAGAATCAAAATATCTTCTTGAACCTTCTCCCTATGATTGTAATATGAATGGAATTGCTTGCCAATTCACTTGGAAAGATTATGAAAGGAGAACTCTTAGTGAACTTATAATCCCCTTCAATCGCGGCTTGCCTATGCTAGGTGGGTCTCTCGACTCATCACAAAAACACATTAAACTTGAATCTAGGTGTGTGACCAAGGACCTTTCGTTTAGTATTTTGTTTGTATTTTGTGTGTGCATAGTAGTGTGGTTTGAGTAGTTTAGGGAGTTCTTGGTTGTAGGAAGGTCATTTTTGTGTTATTTGCAGAATACATGACTTAAAATCCAAACCGAAATGCACACACTCGTATAGGTGCCGGTGTGAGAGATGGCGTACACCTGTGTGTCTTTCTGACAGTGTGAATGTTTCACACACTAGTAATAGTGGTACTATAATAGTGGTACAATAGTAATTCCGAGAAATGCATAAGGATGTGTGGAGATGGCACACGGCTGTGTGAATGTTTCATACGCCGGTGTATCATTTGTGGCGTTTGGTACTATAGCAATTGGCAAGAAGGCACAAGGCCATGTGAAAATTTCACACGACAGTGTGGAGGTTTCACACCTGTGTAAGACTTTTTCTACGGCCTTTAGATGAGGGTTAAATTTTATTTTACCCATTTTCTTCTGTTTTAAACCCTCTTTCCATTTTTTCTTCATTTCTACTTGGATGAGAGTCTCCCCAACCTTCTCCACCTCCTTCGATTGAGTATTGAAGGATGATCCTTCACCTCTTCTTCTTGAAATCATCAAGGTATGGTTTCTCCTTCCCTTGTTTGTTCATGGTTTTTCGTAGATGTTGAATCTAGGGTTTTGTTGAATAACGATCATTGAGCCCTTAATCTTGCAATAGCTTCTTGTATGATGTGAAGAATGTTGTTGATTATAATCTTTTCTGTTTCCTCTATGAATCTTCCTAAAATCTTGAGTAGCCTTCATTCTTGAAATCATGGTTTACTATAGCATTTCTGAAGCAACAGAAACCTTGTTCTATTTCTTCCCAGTTTTTTAGGTAGAATCATAGATTTTAGTTTTATGAATATTTGATTCTTGTTTTGGGTAAATTGGACATTGTTTGAATCTAATTGGGGTCTAATTTTGTGGATTAAGAGAGTCGTACATGTCTCTTATAAAAACCTGCATGACCCAAAAAACTTGTAATTGCTTTCACTGATGTGGAAGGTTGAAGTTTCTCAATGGTAGCTATCTTATCTTTGTCCACCTCAATTCCTTTTCTTAAGATTCTGTGCCCCATAACTATACCTTCTTTAACCATCAAGTGACATGTCTCTCAACTAAGTACAAGGTTAGCCTTCTCGTATCTTGCTAGTACCCACTCTAAATTCTTGCGTCAGATATCAAAGGAGTTGCTGAATATTGAGAAATCATACATAAATACCTCTATGGTATCCTCCACCATGTCCTCAAAAATGGCCAACATACACCTTTGAAATGCGACTGGGGCATTGCATAATTCAAAGGGCATGCGTCGATATGCGAAAGTGCTATATGGGCAAGTGCAAGTGACTGTGGTCTTCTCTTAATCTTCTAGAGAGAGGAATTTGAAAATACCTAGAGAATCCATCCAGGAAGCAGTAATAAGAATGTACGGCCAACCTCTCAAGCATTTTATCTATGAATGGCAAAGGGAAGTGGCCTTATATAGTGCTGTCATTTAGCTTCCTGTAGTTAATACACACTCACCATCCTTTGGTTGTTCTAGTGGGTATAAGTCTATTCTTCTCATTGGTGATCACGGTCATCCTACCTTTCTTCGGTACTAATTGCACCAAGCTCACCCATGCAGTGTCTGAAATTGGATAGATGATACCTGTGTCCAAGAGTTTTATTACTTCTACCTTCACTACTTCCTTCATGTTCGGATTTAACCTTAGTTAGATTAGAGTAGATGTTTTATGATCATTCTCCATCAAAATCTTGTGGGTACAGAATGATGGACTGATTCCTTTGATATCGGATATTTTCCAAATGATGGCTCTCTTATGTTTCTACAAAACCCCTAATAACTGCTTCTTTTGTTCAATAGTCAAAGTGGTTGAAATGATCATTGGAAGTTTTGATCCTTCTTTCAAAATGAGTTTAAATCTGGGGGTTCCTCAACAGATGGCCTAAGTCTATTATCCATACTTCGAGTGGTTACAGTGGTGCTTACTTCTTCATCATGAGTTTAATCATCATTCATATCATCTTCTATTTTATATACCACCAGTTCTTCCTTGTTGGTCTTATCTTCTAGCAAATTCTCAAATCCAATATAGTCTTCCACTATACTGCTCGTTGTTCTTTCTTCATATTCATTTGATTGCATGAATTAATCAAACACTTCCTACCAAACTACACCATCCTGTTACTTAATCCTTATGTCACTGTATTCTTCTTCCCATCTTATCTATTCATTAAGATCATAAGGTGTTGAGAGTAGCTTAATTGTGCTGGGGTGTTGTACATCAGGTCCCTACATTATATAATATTTAGGGTCAATGTCTCCCGCCAACCACGTGGATAGTTTAGCGTGTGTGATTCCGCAATTATACAGGTCATCAAGTGATACATCATAGGTGAGCACTAGGATCGTATTCCTCAAGGAAAGGCGAGAGGCTCCTATTGCTTCTTTTTTGCTTAATAAAGCCTAATATCTATGATGTTCCTTAAGTTTACTTCTACAAATTAATTACTAAGATACAATTAAGGATCATGAAGTGCAGTTGAAAGGAGTGGGGTGCTCGTATGGGAATCCCTACAATAATTACTTATAATGGGTAATAAGTTATGACAATTGTGATCTAGTATTGGATAGGAGGGATTCAGAGGCCTAGTGCTCCCAATCTCTTAGCAACAATGTCTAAAGCACTAGGAACTTAAGATGTAATCTCTTTCACCCCAACCTCCTATGTTCGCCTTATGATCAAGAAGTCCTCTAAAAGGGCTAATCAAACCCTAATCCAGAAATCTAGCAATACCTAATCTCTTAGCGCATGCATAGATATAACAAGGCATGGGTGTTCTAATGAGTAGGAATCTCTTCCTCACAACATCAACAAAATAGCATTAAACTATCATGCAATGAATCCAAGTTAATAGAAAGATTAATAAATTGTCAATAAGAATTCACAAGTAAGAGTCGAGGTACATTGGCAAACAATTCCCTTTGAATTTGGGTCTTATGAATAAAGTATAAATATTGAAGAATATAAAATTCACAAAACAAGAATAAAGAATCCTAAAATTAACTCCCTCCAATCGATCTCCGATGGTTAAGGTTGAGAAGATTCTAAGGACAACAAGAAGGCGATGAATCTCTTCACACACCCTCTACTATCAATATATGTTGACTTCCCCCTGAGAAACTTGCCGGAATCCACTAAAACAATGTTGATTCATGTCTCCAACCGTAAAGGTCTCCAAAAATTTGGCCGCCTCTAACCAATTTTTGCAAAAGAATCCTCCCCAAATAATAAAACCTAGGGCTATTAATAGATTGGGGTCGGCCACAGGGTCACAACGGCTATTGTGAAGGCCATTGTGATTAAATTTTATTTTTTGGGCCGTAAGTCACATCCTGGCACGGTCTGACTTTGGGCATTATTAGTCATGACCACGGCCAGTATAAATCACAACAGCCATTGTAAGGGTTGTTGTGCCTCCTGTGACATCTTTCTCTAGTCTTAACACTAGAACGATCGAACCACGACCGTGGTGAGGCTATGGTGATGCTATGTTGGTTGTGTTTTGGTTCGATTTACCTCAACTCACCCAATATTTTCTTCTTTGGCCCTGAAACACATTAAAGCCCATGGTGAATGAAAGAATGCAATTTCATACTAGTTTGGTACTAAACATAAAAGATTTCATGCAAATGTAGTGCAAAGGATGTACTGTAGTTCAATCTATAACTGCTCGGGCTACTACTGCTTCCTGCCAGCAGTGCCTTCCAGTAAGCAATAGGAGTCTTTCATTTTCTTTCCTCGCCCGGACTTTCCTTCACTGCCTATAGTTCACTTTTCAAATAAGGCAACCTCGCCTTCACAATTGACGAAACGAGTTGCCTTTCCGCAGTCCCCAGAATGGGAAGGCCTCCAAAACATGCCCTGCCTTTTGAGCTGTTGGACCAACCGACTCAAGCTGTAGAGGCCCCTTAGGTAGCCAATCATTATCAAGTAAGGAAAGAGCAAGTACCTTAAGGAAACCGAAGGTACCTCAATGAATGGAGAGTAAAATATGCTTATTCAAGCACTTATCAGTTACCACTCGGGTTGATCAGAGGCCAATGCCGAGGTAGGGTTTTTGATAAAGATAGTATATACACCCTTGGTGAGACCTAGCTGTAGCCATCACTGAGTTAGATATGTTTTTTCCAGCTTCAAGATTTAGCATTTGAAACACTGGAGACAATGTTAAGTGGAGGACTTTTCATTATTTGATAAAACCCTTGTTGGGACCTAGTGTATGGGCACTCAGCCAATGTTGGTTTGGTCAACCTCTATTAAATATTTTTATGCTTTAAAAAATTATTTTAATAAAATTTGTTGGATTATATTGGATTATTTTTATATCAGCCAAATGTTAGGATTTGGGATATACATTTTGACTATTTTTGAATTACCAAATTTTGGAAGCTTTATTTTGCATATAAAATGATAATTTTACCTTCATATATTTAAATTATTATTATCGTTATTATTACTGCCTCTATTATCTGAATATTGAGCATCAGTTATGATATTCGTGCATGCCTTTATTTGCTCTAATGTGTTGTGCATTGCTCATCACTGAGTAACGTTATTACTCACCGACTCGCCTCTTTTCCTAGTTCTTGCTTAGTATAGTAATGAGGTGTTAGGAGCTGTCCAGGGTAGTGTGCATCTAGTAATGGTCCATTTGGGCTGTACTAATGAGTGTACAATTATATAACATTTAATATCATTTTGTACACTCATTAGGCGTGCATTAGAGTAATATTATGGAATTCGATGTTAAACATGGTGTACTTTGCATTCTCAGGCTTTGACCAATGCTTAAGGATAAGAGAGACCCAAAAGATGCATCCTAGAGCCAAAACAATGAAAATAGAGTTCTCTCGGCATCAATCAGTTAAGAACAGGGCAGATAAACTCACTTACGAGCACCTTATGGCTGTCAGCCTCATCCAGAGAAACTTTCAGGCATGCTTATGCCCGTAAGGATGAGTATAAGGATAATCAGAGAGACTTGCGAGTAGGACTTACACCCATAAGTCAAAATGTAAGGACTATTCAGAGGAGCTTATGAGCACAACATATGCCCATAAGGGTAGTAGAAAAGGCTATCTAGAGAACATTACTGTCCAGTACTTACGGTCTTCAGTTGGACTGTAACACAAGAAAGAAGACCTTACGGATGAGATTCATGGTTGTAAGTGATCATATAAGGCTCGGGACTCATAATCCCCAGCTCCTTATAGCTGCGTTTTTACACTTGTAAGTGGCTACATATAAATATTTTTGAAGAGGATTTTTAGGGTATTTTTTGTTCTATTCGAAGGTGAGGCTTAGGGAAAGAAAGAAGGCCAATTACAAGAGCTTTGGAGCCAATTCAAGTGGGATATTCAGCCTACCTATTGGAGATTAGAAGTGTTGGAGCCGTCAACGATTAGTGGGATATTTAGCCTACCTATTTTTGTGCATTTAGATGAATTAATGCCCTTTGTGTGGTTTAATCATTTCTATTTGTGTTACAGGATTAGAAGAAGCCTAGGTGAGCCAAAGAACGCATTCAGGAGGAAATCTACCCCAAAAATAGTGTTTTAGGGACTCAGGCATTGTAGCGGGATTGTTGCAAGCACTGTAAGATGGCTGATGAATCTGTAGTACTATAGCAAGGGGTACTGTAACATTTTATTGTAACACTTTATGAAAATTTTGGCAGAAATCCCAAGGCTCTCACAAGTATCAACACTCCCGTGAACCAGACCATGAAGCCATCCTGAAAGCACTTTAAAAGAGGGGTTAGGGCATTATTGAAGGGGTCTTTGGCCACCCTTTCTCCACCATCATCTTCTAGGGCTTCAAGGGGCAGGAAAAGATGGATCTAAGGAGCAAGGTCAATGGGGACAAGAAAAGTTGCTTTTAAGGAGGTTATCAAGAAGCTTGCTAGTGTGGCTCGACAAGCTCTTATCACCGCCTTCTAGTCAACATTTCAAGGGAGTTTCTTTGGTTTTGTTCATGTTTCATATGTATCTTGATATTTCTTTGTTATTCATGTTGAACTATACTCCCAAGGCCATCAGGCATCAAGTGAACCTTGAGATGAACTTGTTTAGATGGATGCTTTGATTTACTCTTAATGTATTTGGTTTATTTGAAGTTCATGCTTTGTGTTCATTGATGTATTGATTTGAATGAGAACTTTGCATTTCAATTTCGAGGTTGTACTTGAATGCGTGGGATGCGCCCTTGTACTAGACTCACATAGCTTGGACGGGGTCATGTACCAATAGACCAAGGGATTCGGATATTTGGGACCCCTTCAACCATTAGGGATGAACCTAGATATTGCGTTTGACCCTAATTAGATTTTTCCCTTCACTTATTGCAATCATAGGAGGATTTGGTCAGAAGAGATTCGGAACCAATACTTGTATAGGATTAGAGGATAATCACCAAGGGATTCAGGGTTAACCTACTTTAGGAAACTCTCGGTCCAAACCACCATTACATTTGTAACTCTAGCATCCTTCTAGATTTAGTACCCCTGGGGGGATCTTTTCCGGAGGGTCTAGCAATTTCATTGTCATTTGCCTACTTAATTTGTTTATGTGGTGTGCCTTAGTCCAACTTGTTTATAGTTATCTTTGTGGTTAGTTTCCTTACTTGGTTTTGAACCTTTATTTGGTAGACTAGATAGTTCCATCTATGGGGAAGTAATAGAAGCTCTTGGGACCCCAGGGAATATGACCCCCTCATGCTTGCGCGAGGAGTTTATTACTTGACGACCCATGCGCTTGCGGATTTCATCAACTAACATTGTCCTTTTATAGTTTTCCTGCAACCTTACCCTGTCAAATGGTGGACAAAGATTTTTTTTACATGAAGACCGCATAAAATACAAAAAAATGGATCTAACAAAATTTGGGAGGTGATACAGGTATTGTACAGGTACTATTTATTGCTACAATACTTCATATCTAAACTTGCTTCTTTTCATCCCAAATTTAGTCTAGAATATGTTCTTGAACTCTTGACAACCTTCCAATGCAGTATAAAGCGAATAAAACAAAACAAAGCATAAAACATGCATCATTCCAATGGAAATATATGTATAGTTACGAAATACATATACATATATATATATATATATATATAAATATATGAAGATACATATATTTAGACACTTATCAATCTACATTGGCCAAACTGGGTAGGATAGCAGGTATTTACGATGTGGATGTCATCACGACATTATCATCTTGAGAAGAAGCTTCAACAAATAAATCAATGGTCTCCTAGGATTTCAATAGAAGGACAAATCATGCTGATAAGTGCTTGAATGAATGTATTTGATTATTATTATTTATAGCACTTTGCATGTAATTGTTGAATATATGATTGTATTTGGTGCTTAATTCGCTTTTAGTTTCTATTTAGGCTAAAGTTTTGATCAAGAGGAACAAGTTTGAGGCGATTGGAGACAATTCGTAAGAAACATGGAGTTTTCAGAGTGACTTATGGCGGGCTTACAGGTGCTATTACTGGAAAAATACTATAGCAAATTGATAAGTGCTTGTGTATTAGTATTATGAAGTATTCTTTTCTTATGATGAACATTACTTTTATCAGATTTTAGCGCTAATATATGTATGTTCGTGTTACTTTTGTGCATGTAGGGTTGTGGAGCCAAATATAGAGGAAGGAAGCCAAATTAGATTGTGATTGCACTTTGTTGATGGAATCTTGGAGTGAACAAACGTGAAGACACAAGTTGTGCTCAAAGATACATGAATGTGTGCAAACCTCCATGTGCTCAAGCAATTACATGGTTTGGAGGGCACAAAGGCAGTCACATTTGCGTATTCCGACTTGTACAATGCTAGCAAGATCTTCGTCAATGTTATCCTTTATTGAAGAAGCAATGCGATCTACGGCATAGACATGTTCCCATTCATGTTGCCTCGATGAAAAGTGTGGATTTGGGAGTGTTTTTGGCGAAGCATTGCAGCAGGTTGGTGTAGAAAATCACTGCAGCAGTTACTGTTCATAGGCCGCTAAAAAACCAAGTTCTGCAGATTCACACGGGCATGTGGAAATTCCACACGCTTGTATGGATTCCCGATTCTAGTCCTATATAAGCCGTGACTTTTACCGATTTGGGAATCCTTCTTTCCATCCTTTCTTTATCTTTTCCCCAACTTTAGAGAGGCCTGCTACTAGGCTTTAGAGGGGCTTTGGCAAGGATTTTGGAGTGTTTTTGCAGCCATCGACACCGCGTTCCTTTGGAAGAGAGTTATTGGGGGAGCTTTAGTTGGCACCGATCCGGTAAGGTGTGCCCTAGGCTTGACAAGGGAATCTTTGAAGAGGACGAGGCTACTCTACAAGACCATCATACAAATATCGAGAGGGTTTTACTTATGGATTGCATATCTTTACTTTTGATTTCATTATTGATTATATCTTGCTCTATAAAGAGCTAAACCCCTAGAGGGTACTTGGACTTGTAAACCCTAGGATGTTATTGTTTCATTGACCTTTTATTATGTTTCTTTAATTGATGTCTTTAATTGAGTTGCAATCTTGAATGCTTGTTGAATGATTTCTCCCTTAGAGTGACACTAAGGTTGAGAATTCATCTTGGTAGCCTTTGTGGATGAGTGACACACTATGAGGGTTAGATAATGCTTGGTTGGAGAGGGTTGAGAGGGTGAGTCAAGAGGTAGCGGAGCATCTCCTTTCCCCTTCGGTGTGATTTATCCTACCTCCGTGTTCCAAGAGTTCTTGTGGTCACAATAGAGTGAAGTGTTAAGAGAGGAACTCCGCTGGGGCTTAGTTGCACGAGCAATAGAGTGAAGCGTTTGAAGTAATCCTTAGTGCTGGGGCTTAATTGTGACTAGGGGTCTTTCGCCTAGACTAAAGGGTTAGACCTATTAGAGAATAGGGTTTATCACTTGGAATCCCTAGAGCTTCTTGCAACTTTACACAGTGTGAGGTGTTGAGACTGATTGATTTCTCTGTCGGGGTATAGTGTAGAGTTAGTCACAATTGACCTTAAGTTTGGGACCTTGTATTTTAGGATTTCCACGACTCATTAAGCATCAGTTAGGAGACATAATATTTTGCACTTAAAGCAATAATCCTATGGGAGCAATGTCCGAGTGCCCCACTTTCTATCGATTGCCTTTTCTCTTATTTTATTGCGCCTCTATTTCTTATTTTCTTCAGTTCTTTGCATATTGATTGTAATCACACCACTACTGATTCATCATCACCTTAGTTAAATAGTAATCTTTGTGTTTCCAATCACTATTCCCTGTGGATACGATAACCCACTCACCTGGGTATTATTACTTCGACAAACCCGTGCACTTTCGGTCAACACGCAAAGGGTGTTATTAAGTTTTTGGTGCTGTTAACGGGAAAATAGATGTTTTCGAAACACTTTGCATTTTGCTATTTTAACTATTCACCATTTATTCTATTCCACATTCTCTTATTCAGTCATCATTCTAATTTGTTCTTTTTCTTTGATTTCAGGAAAAATGATCAACATACCCGAATTATTTGACACAATCAAGGGAATGGTTGAAAATATAGAACAGAAAGTTCAGTTGTTTGCAGTGTAATCCACTTCATGTTGTTCCCTGCAAGAGTAATTCACCATTAACCATCCTGTGGAAGGATTAGTTGTTGATTACATTGACAGAATTCAGGATCAGAGTTGCGAGTTAGATAGTGTTATTAATCAGTTTGAAAAGTCTGCCTTGGCATCTATGAGCACTCATTTGGAATAAAGTTTGTAAAGGGTCCTTACTCAGTTTGATTCGTCCTATCATTAACAAAGACAAGAACTTTTCTCGTTGGGCGTGTCAACTTCAGGGCAAGAAATTTGTGAGATAGTGGATGTTATTGTCATTGAAGACCATTTAGATGCACATGCATAAGCAGTAGAGGTAGAGAATGATCTTTAACAAGGGTCGGACAATTTTGAGGAAATTGATAGATTGAAAAAAAGAAGATTACAACCATCAATTGAGGAACCGCCTGAGATAGAGCTTAAATCTTTACCGGGACATTTGGAATATGTCTTTCTAATAGAAGAATCAAAGCTCCTGGTGATTGTGGATTCGAATCTCTTTCCAGATCAGAAGGACAAGCTTGTGAGCATGTTAAAAAAACATAAATCTGCCATTGCTTGGAAGATCTCTGATATAAAAGGCATCAATCCCTTATTTTGCACTCATAAGATCCTAATGGAGGACAATTACAAGTCGGTGATTCAACCTCAGTGAAGATTGAACCAAAACATGAAGGAAGTTGTCAAGGCAGAGGTGGTAAAACTTCTAGATGTGGGAATCATTTATCCCATCTCAGATAGTGCATGGATGAGCCCAACTCAAGTAGTCCGGAAGAAGGGAGGAGTGATGGTTGTGAGAAATGAAAAGAATGAACTAATTCCAACCAGGACAGTTACGGGCTGGCGCATCTACATTAACTACAGAAATCTGAATGATGCAACTCGAAAGGACCATTTTCCATTACTGTTTATTGATTAGATATTGGAGCGGTTACTAGGGCATCAGTTTTATTGCTTCCTTGATGGTATGTCGGGGTACTTTCAAATTCGTATAGCTCTAGAGGATCAATAGAAGATGACATTTACTTGCCCTTACGATAATTTTACTTACAGAAGAATGCCTTTCAAGTTGTGTAATGCACCGTCGACATTCCAACGTTGCATGACCGCCATCTTCGACGATCTCCTAGAGGACATCATGGCGGTGGTCATGGATGATTTTTCGGTGTTGGGAGATTCCATTGACATTTGTTTAAGGAATTTGGAGAGAGTGTTAGTGAGATGTGAAGAGACAAATCTTGTTCTTAATTGGGAGAAGTGTCACTTTATGGTCCAAGAAGGTATTGTCCTTGGACATAAGATTTCTCAAGTGAGGATGGAGGTGGATAAGGCAAAGATTGAAGTCATAGAAAAGCTTCCTCCACCTACAAATGTAAAAGAGGTTCGTAGTTTCTTGGGGCATGCGGGTTGGGACCATGTATTTTAGGATTTCCATGACTCATTAAGCATCAATTAGGAGACATAATAGTTGGTTTTGCACTTGAAATAATAATCCTAGAGAGAGCAATGTCCGAGTGCCCCACTTTCTATCAATTGTCTTTCTTCTCATTTTATTGTGCCTTTCTTTCTTATTTTCTTCGGTTCTTTGCATATTGATTTTATTCACACCACTATCGATTCATCATCACCTTAATTAAATAGCAATTTTTGTGTTTCTGATCACTATTCCCTATGGATATGATAACCCACTCACCTGGGTATTATTTCTTCGACAAGCCTATGCACTTGCGGTCAACACGCAAAGGGTGTTGTCACAAATCAATATTATTGCTATTGTTACAGTACTGTTACGGCGTTACACCTAACCTAAGAAGATTATAGATACTGTTATGGTCGTAAACATCAGACCGTAAGGAACTCTTACGGTCATAAGAACTTTGATTTCTAAGTTATAAAAGCCCACAAACTAGGGCTTTTGGGGAATTTTCTTCTTCACTCTTTTGTCACCGTTTTGGTGGTAATTTGGAAGGCTTCTAGAACATATCCTCTTCGGTGGAAGAAAGCAAAGGGAGAGACTAGATGAAGGTTTAAAGCTTTGAGGAAGCCGTTCAGGGAGAGATCCCTGTAGTGATATCGGGGAATCTTAAAAAAATTGTATCCATCCAAGGAGATTGGAGCTTTGCTAGAGTTTTATTATTCTCTTTATGTATTTATTTAAATTAGATTGGATTGTTGTTCTCCATTAATGGAGAACTAATTTTCATAGTGTTTGGGCATAGATCAACCCTAGTTTTTATGATTTGACTAGCTTTGGTTGTAGATCTTCAATGCTTTAACATTGATTTATTAATTGCAATTTTTCATTGAATTTAGTTGCATTTTTCTATTGTCTTGAATTTTATTGTAACGAAAACCCTAGTGTCAAGCCCCGACCTGTGGGTAAGGCATGCGACAACCCGAGGAAAGATGTACATAACACCCCAACGTCGAGCTACTTCAAGGCATCATGGAAAGGACTTGCTCATACTTGTTCACTATCATCAAAGGAAATAAAAGATCACTCATAAGATTTATAAAAGGTTCAGTCAAACAAATATAAGGAGAGAATGAGTATACAAGAAAGTATACAACAAAACCTAACGCTGCTATCAAATACAAGTATAGAAAAGAATAGATAACAAATAACAATTAGAGATTCTATAACAATCTAGTGGATCCACTAAATATGCTCAAAATAATAGTAAGTGATAGAGGTTAATGCAAGCATATGCACCAATCAAGTAGTAAAGTGTGCACTAGGGTAGGGTATCAATCAACAAGGAAGATTGAGAGCACTAGTACTAGTCCTAATTCCAAAAACTAGCCAAATCAAAATGTGTGATGTGTGCAAAAAAAATAATAAGAAAAATGAGAATGAAAAGCACGGATACAAAAAGTAAATTAGTCGAGACTCAAGGGAAGATGGGATTCTCGGGCGATAGTTCCTCTAGGGTTTTATAAGTCCAGGACAAAGGTTGTAAATCTCAAAGAATTCACCTTGGAAGCTTCGACAAAAAGGAAATCAAAGCATAACTGTGTCTTGAGGATTCCTGTTGATAGCGTTATTGAGATTCGATGAGCTTCCATCACTATCATTTGTTGATGGATAAAGAGTACTTTTACGATGAACTTTTATTGTTCTTTTGTTGTTTTGTAACTCTTTTTATTCATGTCAAACTAAACTTTCAAAGCCACGGGGCATTAGTTAACCTTGAGAGAAAAATTTTTACAAACGATTACTTCCTTTATTAATGCATAGTGGCTTATTTTTTGGGATTAATTATGTTTCTTCATATTTAATCTATGTCAGTCCCTTTTCTTGAGAGTCTAGGGTAAGGGTTTAGGGTTTAGGAGGACTGACATGGCTCAGTTAAGATAGTAGATGGGCTAAAAGGTTACAATGTAAAATAGATGGAATAAAAATATAAGTTTGGAAAAATAGAGGGGCATTTCAAGGAATTATACTTTTGTATGTGTAGAATGGGATGTTTGGATGTATAAGGTCATGCATAGATTGGAAATTCCAGGTCTTAATAGCCTTCAACATTAGGTTTTAACCATAAGTTTGAGATTCCTTGCTCACACATTGTAATCTTAGGGGTGACTGAGAGCCAGTACTTATATGGAATTAAGATTAATCACTAAAGGTTTTCAGAATATTTGATATTAAAATTTTGTGGTCGAAGATTTGCTAGAAATTACATTATTTTATCATCATCCTTGCATTATTAGTACTCTTGAGGGGATCCATGCCCAAGGCCTAATTCATTCATAGAGTCTTCATCTCAATTTGAGTTTCTTGGTGGCATTTTTTTCTTTGTTTATTTTAGTTTCAATTAAAATATTCTTCTCTTGATTAGGAGACTAAATAGTGACATGAAGAGGAAGTAATAGTATTTCTTGGGGCCCTATTGATACAATTCTCTCGAGCTCTTGTGTGGAGGATATAGTACTTGACATCCTATGCTCTTACAACAGGGGGAGGGGGTGATATTGCTCGCCCATCTCATCATAGCACTCCATTGGTATCTATATATAGCCATCTCTTCAAATAACTATTGAGCTACCTTAGGTGTTTTGCTATTCAATGTGCCTCATGTTGTTGCTTCTATTATCTGTATTGTTGATTGATTTAACCTATTATAAAAGGTCTAAACTTGCATATAATTAGACAAACAATAATGTGGCCATTTTCTTTGTAGATCCTTAAATCTTTCCCATACCTCGTATAATGTCTCTGACTTGAGCTTATAATATGAAGAAATTTCATTCCTCATCTTTGCTATCTTCGCAAGAAGGAAATACTTTGCCAAATGTTTCTTTTACCATTTGTTCCCAAGTTGTGATTGACACTCTAGGAAGTGAAATCAACCACTTCTTCACTTTTTCTTTTAATGAAAATGGGAATAGCCTAAGACTGATAGCATTATCAAAGATTCCACTTTTTCTTCACATCTGCCTTTTTTTTTTCAAATTTATTAGCTTTAATTGCTAGTCTAATGATAATTGAGTCTATATTGACCAAAGATGGTCTAGAATAATCGGGTATAGTCCTTAGTCACTCTGTCATGGTTTTTATTGATCCAGTTTTCTGCAACAACACTTCCCTCAACCTTCACTTAAGAATACCCTCAATTTCCTGATCCTTCTCAATGATTTCTGCCAAATTACCCTATGTTATGCACTATTTTCTGAATTTGATGTGCAGTGTATGTAGAGACCACTTAGTGCAAATGCATACATTGCAACAAGTAATAAAGTATTCTATGGAAGTAGTGTTTCCATCCTATGAGAACCAAGACCACTAGTACTTACTATTCTTTCAAAACATTGAGGTCTGAAGTTTGAAAGAGGACTAAAATGCAAACCTAAACCAAGAACGCTAGATGAATAAAGGATAGTCAATTATATAAAGGTGCCACTCTGACAAGAAATACCCCTAGGATTTCTAATGAAACTTTAAACAACAAGGATATATGGTTAATATTAAGTAGATTGGACTACAGGTACAACTAAACTATGTTGGACCCTTGCTCAAGGTAATTACCAATTAATCCTATAAATAACTAAATTGAAATCTCTTTCAAACCTAAGTTCCCATTGATTATATTAACACTGTACGAACCCTAAAAAAGGGGATCAATACCGCCAGATTCCCTAATTTATGATAATAGCTTTCTCAAGGTGATTAACAACTAATCTCATATGAAGTTGAATTGTGATGTCACTCTAATCTAAGCTTCTTATGATTGCATTAGCATTCAATAAAATCCCAAGGTAAGAGTAATCCTAATGGAAGATTTGTGGTAATTGATTCCCTATTTCTAGGTTTACTCACAACTTTTTTCAATTATGGTATATCTATGTATGGAGGATTTCTTAATCATTTAGGATTCATCAATGCTTAAATAACTAAAGTATCTAGTTCTTATGATAAAGGAACATAAATTAACATCATAGGAAAGACAATAATATAAAAAAAACATAGAAACTCCTCTTGCTTCATTGTTCTCTTGAGTTGAATAAGTCTTTCCCATAATTCTTCAATCATGCTTAAGCAAGGTGTAAGAAGAGACCTTGAATCTCTTGAAATGACTCGTTAAAGTGCTTGAATATTAGTATGACCCTACTAATATTAGTGATAACTCCTCTGTAAACCTTCCCTAAAAGTCCTTTAAAAAGCTCCCTAAAAAAATCCAGATGCGCCTCTTATATAATTGAGCATCTAGGTTAGGAATATGAAATATTCGAGGTTTCATGTGTTTAATATATTTTGGAGTGTGTGGATTCCCATGGCCTTGTAATAAGCCATATACTTAACCCTATGCCTTCCAATCTTCTTGAAATTGCTTCAAAAAATTCTTCTCTTTGTATGCTCTTTATGTATACATTGCAAGTGCCAAAGTTGCACAAGTAGTAAAGTGTACTCTGAAGTTGGGTAATCAAGTCTACAGAGATCAACTCTCCTAGTACTAGTTTATGCTCTATTATCTAGCCGATAAAATGAAATTTTATATTACTTAACCAAAGTGAGAAAATTAAAAACTAAGGCAGAGAGATGATAAACTTTGGGATGAATTCAGGAGATGGAGAGGTTCCCTAGGCTCACTCCTCTCAAGACAATTGCAAAGATTTTCTATACTA
Organism: Dioscorea cayenensis subsp. rotundata; assembly: GCF_009730915.1. NCBI lineage: Eukaryota > Viridiplantae > Streptophyta > Magnoliopsida > Dioscoreales > Dioscoreaceae > Dioscorea > Dioscorea cayenensis. The sequence continues at coordinate 22,356,661 of NC_052489.1, forward strand.
TTGATTAGTAAAGCACTCTTGGACTATGGAGATTCTTAGAGTAGTTGATGCCTTTGATCTAGGCAATCAACCCTAATCCCATAATGTAATATAACATTACCCTATTATTGCATGATGCTCTATGAATCCCTCTATTAAGTTTAACCCAAATCTGGAGAGTTTGACATTGTACATGCTATCTTTAGCTTTCACTCATCCCTATCTTCTATGCATGAATTGACATAATTAATTTCTCAATACTAATCATGTTAATCAGATTTGCAATTAAGGTTCTCACATAATATAATTGTAAGTATGAAGCAACATAGAAGATTCACAAGAATACTCATAGCCAATGTATATAAGTAAGGAAATCACATACAATTTGTCTTGAGATTCATGGCTTGAGGCAACAAATACTAGTTTAGACTCTCATGTTAAAAAATTACAAGATACAATCCAAGATTAAAGACAAGAAGGAAATCATAACAAAAACTTCATCAAGCACCTCCCAGTGGTTGCAATGGAATCCAAGGATGGAGAATGCTGAATCATCAATAGCTCACCTCTGGATCGCAAGGGTAGCTTTCAATCCATCCTTGAATGATAGCCTTTTATCTCTTTCTTCAAAACCCTAGCCGTTTGATAGGGGTGCAAGTGTACGTGCCAATCATGTCATAATAATGCTAGAAAGCAGGATGTCTGTCCACAAGGAAGAATGAGATTACTAGTAGTAACACTAGTTCCAAAAATGAACCTAATTAATTGAGTGATGGATGTGAACAAAAGAAAGAAAAATCAAGAAGTATGGAATAGAAAAGTAGATAAATCTTCGGAAGAAACAATGTCCAGGCATAGCATCCCTCCAGGGTTTGTTAAGTGTAGGATAAAGGTTGTTTAAATATGCAATCCTATCTGAACCGAGAGGTTTCCTAAATCATACTAAACCCCTCTTTCAAGGGTGAAGAATAATTGAATTGGTGTAGTGCTAAAGCAGTCACCACACAATCACATTAAGACTCCGTGAAACCTCAATGTGAGTTAGCGAGAATTTCTTAAGTAGGTAATCTCTCTTATGAGGGGAGATTACCCCTAATCCAAATACAGAATAGAAATAAGATTTCTCCTAAAATCTATTCTACATGATTGCAAAAAGCACAGAAATTCTAATTAACACACTTAGGAGAATTGAGGGAGACGAGGTCTCCAAAGTACCCTATTTCTAGGCTTAATCACAATTGACTCTAATCTCAGTATGTCTGTGCTAGGTGAGAATTTATTCTCGCCACAAAACACATCAAATATAATAACTAGGGCTTTCGCCACGATAACAATCAATCATACAAACATATAATTAGATTCAAATAGCATGGATTGCAATTAAGTAAACAAGTAGATCACATCGATCTACAACCAATGTCAAAAGATAGACCCCAAAGTTTAATTATGTTCAAACATCAAAGATATTAACCCTACATTAATGGAGGGTAATCATCCAAGTTACAAGGCATGAAGAGAGTATAAATAATCATAGAAACACCCTTCTCAATTGTGCCAGAAGTAGATCACCAAAAAACTTTGAAGAAGCTTCCACAAACACTACAAAGGTGATGCTTGACGGGTACGATCTTCCTCCCCTTGGTCATGGTACCAAATCTCCTCCAAAACTTGCCTTATAAGCCATGGAGATCCATCTCCTTTCTTCCATAACCTCCCCTATAAAAGGGATTAAAGATTGAATAAAGATGTCCTAAAAATCCCCATCAGGTCTATTTATAATTGACTATTTACGGGCGTAAGGACGTGGCCGTGAGGAGTTGGAGAAGATGGGTTGCGAGCCTTATGGCAACACTTATGGCTATAAGTCCAATCTGTAAGATCTCCTATTTATGTTATGGTCTAACTTATGGCTATAAGCGTTGGATTATAAGCTTTACTGTGCTGCCCTTGTGATCTCTCATAAGCTCTAGTCGTAAACTCCTCTGGATGGTCCTTATGAACATCCTTACAGGTATAATTCCTGCTCGTAAGGTCGTTTGGTTTGGCTCTACACTTCTCCTTATGGGTATAAGTATACTTGCAAGGTTCTCTGGAAGATGCTTATGGCTGTAAGTTAGGCTATAAGACGCCTGTGAGTTGTCCGTTTTTCTTGTCCTTATTCAATTGATGTTAAGGAAGTTCCATCTTCTTTTTTTTTTGGGTCTGGAGTGCTTCTTTTGGTTCTCTCTCATCTTTAAGTACCACCCAAAGCTTGAGAATGCAAGACGTACTATATTTAGCACCAAATTCTAAAATATGATACTAATACAAGCCTAATGAGAATACAAACATGATATGAAAGAATAGAATATTGAACACTCATTAAATTTTCATACACTTAAGCTTTTTCTTGTCCTTAAGCAAAAATAAAACATTACAAACCAAGTAGAGAAAGTGCAAGACCTCTGGTGCTCGAGAATTGGAGAGTTTCAAAAGAAATCTAGTGTAAACAATACAATTATGATAAAAGTTTTAAGTTCCAACAATAGTAAACACTCTATTGAAGATTACCGAATGTGTGTGTGTTACAACTCTCTACTTCAGTTCTTTTGATGTACAAGACTTTGATTGCAAAAATTTCACAAGACAACTACTTCTTTGCAAGGTGGTAGCTTCACACAACTCCTAAGGTAGCCTTTTCTCACGAGGAACCATCAAGTGGTTTTCATTCTTAAGAGAGGTAGCTCTTTCTACATCTTTTATTAGAATACGATAGCTGTCATTCTCCTAAAGAGGTAGTTTATTCTCTTGTTAGGGCAGACAAAGTATCCAACTTATCGAGAGTAGCTTCATGCACCTACTAAGGGTCAGCTCTTTCTGTTTCCCACATTATCTCTTTTTCAAATAAATTCTTTCAAATTTGCAAAATTTTTCTCAATTTAAACCAATTGAAGTAAAATGAACTAAATAATACAAAGTCATACACAATCTAAGTTGTTACAATGGAGAATTTGTGTGCTTTAATTAGGTGACTAACCAAAACTGGTGTGAAATCTAAAAACGTAGGACTATAAAATGAACAAACTTACAAGTGTCCACCCTAATACTATGAAACTCCCACTACATTTTTAATGCACTGTCATAAGTTACAACTTGCCAAGTAAAAGAATATAATGAATCCTAAACCCTTCCCCTAAACTTAAATCATACATTGTACTCAATGTGTGTAAACGATGAATATTCAAGACAATATAAATAAGAATAGGAGGGGAGTGGAAAACAGTACTTCCCCTGTTCATATTCAAAAGTTTATTGATCCTTGAAACTAGTCTAGTGTGGCCGTTGAAGTGCCCAAGTAGTGGGGGTCACTCATTGTCAAGAAAAGACCAAGTGAGCATCCCATTTACAATTGAGGATGGTGGGTGTTGCAATTAAGCTCCTGTGAATACAAGGGCAGACATTAAAGCTCAGCAAAAGAAAAGTAGCAAAATATAAAATAAAAATGCATTAAATATATCAAAATAAGTACAAACTAGGTAGGGCCAACCCTTTCCATAAATGATGAATACAAATACTAAAAATGAAAAAATGCAAGATAAAATGAAAATAAAGTAAAGCTAGGGTTCGGCGGTGTCGAAAGGTGCTGAATCTGTCGGTGGATGAGGTGTCGGGGATGGAGTTGAAGTCATTGGTGATGGGGGAGGAAGCAACATGGATAGGATATCCAAAGCTCAGCCAAGATCGGCCTACAGTTAAGTCTGGGTCACTAAAATTTCCTACTAGCCCTCCCAGATCTCCCAGACTTTAGCTCCCGCTCTTGAATCTCAAATCTATGGCGTGGTGGAGCTGGTGTGGTTGGTGATGAATTCTCTGCTAGTGCACTGATCGTTACAAGTAATATAGTGGTGCCCCATAATGGATAGGGTTATCGAACCAAAGGGACTAGACTCCTAGTACTAGTTGATCTTCTAATGTCAAGCCGGATATAGACCTAGGTGAGAAACACAGAGATAGAGCAATGCCCTAAATTAATCCCTTGCAAAAATGTGTATGGACTTGCTTCTAATGTCTACCAAGTACATCCTAAGATCCTTGCGAGTGCTCAAAAGCAATGTTGCATCTACGGCTATCAAATACGCCAGGTTTTGCAAGTGTAACTATGGGTTTCATACAAGCCAAGTTTTACAACTACACTAGGTAATCACAACTATAGTAATTCACACATGCCAAGTTATGTAAGCACATGAATAAACACAAGAAAATAATAGAACTTCATTGGCATTAGAAACAAGTAGTCAACATAACACATAAACATCCAAGTTCATAGATCCCGGGAACCAGAGAATGGTTAGCCCCTCATAATTTAACAAATCAATACAATACTAAGGAAAATAAAAGAAATAGAAGCCATGAAAGACTCCCCTCTTTGTCTTGCAAACCACTCCGACGGTGCTCCTGATGAAGTCCCACCAGCCAAGATCCACTCTACTCATGCTCTTACAGCATAGATTCACTCCATCCCTAGAAATGTGATGGGAAAGACCTTGGTAGTCGCCCCAAAGAAGAAGAGAAAAGGATCCTTGCAAATAACCTAGATTTGGGCTTAAAAAGTGTTTTTCAGGGTGAGCACGGTCATACTTAGTCCATGCTTTTACGCCATGGATTTCTTTGGAAAGTCTGGGTAATTGAATTAGAAATTCAGCATAAGTACGCCCGTGCTTTCCAAAGAGAATGCCCGTGAAAGGAGCACTGAAACCAAGCTATTTCTCATGACTTGTGTTATGGTAATTTACTATAGTAACTCAGCTACAAATGTGGAATTCCAGAGATTTTCACAAGGAGGGAGCACTCCCATGCTCAGACGGTGCTTTACCTATAACACTGTGTTTATAGGTAAAGCACCGTAAACACAGTGTAATTATGTCAAATCTTGTTCTTTCACACTAGAACCTGTTTTACTGCACAATTACATAATAATACCCTAGTAGTATTGAATCATAACAAATAAAAGCTTAAAGACAAGATAAATACATGAAAAAGGTATAACAATATCTATATGAAATGCACTCATCAGTGGGGCCACTTGTAGCTGATGGCAAGGATGATTCATTCTCAAATTCATCCTCTGACTCCTCATCTGCATTTTCACTCCCCTCTAGTAGTTGCTCAGTGGGGGTTAGGGTGAGGATCCATCTAGAGCAGCGACGTACAACCATCCCAATCAAGAGCAAGGTATCCATGCCTAGGGGAGTCGTGCCACCGATTATCTCCTGCCCTTTTAGCAGATCTGCCAGCCCATCCTTCTGATAAGATGCGTGATGTATTGGCTAGTAAAGATCGTATTGAGGCGTACATGCTGGCCCTAAAGAGCGATGAACCTACTAGTGCGTAGCCAAGGTGGATGGGGCGATCCTTAACCAAGCTGTATAGGAATAAGAGCTCCTATCGCCCCACTACTGTAGTGCTGTCAACTCGACCTACAAAAGACTGAGCGATGACAGCGTGCATGTACATCAGATTCAAGTGTGTAAGAAATAATGCCTTGGTAAGGCCCTGCTCGTAGTTCCTCACGTAGCTCAAGTGCTACCATAATCTCTTAGGTGTGACGCCCAATGCGAAATCAATAAATAATTTCTTGTACTATGGGGTTGATAAGTGCTTGTGTATAAGTATACGAAGTATAATTTTCTTACATTGAGCATTATTTTTATCAGATTTTATGGCTCATTCGCGTGTATTTGTGTTCTTTTGTGCATTTAGGATTGTGGAGATAAGTTTTGAAGAAAGGAAGCAAAAGTAGATAGTAGACGCAATTGTTGATAAAGTTCTTGGATTGAACAAACGTGAAGACACATGTTGTGCTCAAAGACATGTGGGTGTGTGCCAACCTCCATTGTGCTTAAGTGAATAAACAATGTGGAGGGGCACAAAGGTAGTTACAGTCATATGTTCTGACTTGTACAACATTATCAAGAACTTCGTCATTATGATTTCATTGAAGACACAATGTGATCTAACACATGGATGTGTGCCCATTCATATGGCCTCAATGAAAAGAGTGGATTCGGGAGCATTCCGACGAAGTACTGTAGTAGTTTACTACAATAAATCATTGTAGAAAAATCATTATAGTAGTTACTGTTCATAGTGCGCAGGAAATGAAGACCTAAAAATTCACACGCCCATGTGGATGCCCGATTCTAGCCCTATAAAGACCGCTTTGATAGTTTTATTTGGGGATCTTCTTCCTATATCTTGCCCATTTTCTGGGGAGAGGCGGCTAGTGTTTGGAGAGGCTTTTGCTAGGTTTTTGGAGCGGTTCTACGGCCTTCGACATTGAGTTCCTTTGGAGGAGAACTATTGGGACAGCTTTCGTTGGCATCGATTCAGCGAGGTGTGCCCTAGGTTTGACAAGGGAACCTTTGGAGAAGATGAGGCGGCTCCACAAGACGATCAATACTGACTACTAGGGGGTTTTCTTTATTTATTTCTTGCACTTATCCTTGATTTCATATTTGCTTTTGTATTGCTACATGGAGAGCTAAACCCTAGGATGATTTTGTTTTATTAACTCTTATTATGCTTCTTTAATTGATATTTTAATTGAGTTTCAACTTTGAATACTTGTTGATTAGATTTTCCCTTAGAGTGACACTAGGGTTGAGAATCTATCTTGGTAATCCTTATGAATGAGTGAAACTTCATTAGAATTAGACAAAGCAAGGTTGGAGAGGGTGAGTCGAGAGGTAGCAAAACGTCCCATTGCCCTCCGATGTGATTTATCCTACCTCCATGTTCCAAGAGTTCTTTGCGATCATAATAGAGTGAAGTGCTAAGAGACAAATTCTAGTGGGGCTTAGTTGCGTGAGCAACAGAGTGAAGTATTGAAGTAATCCTTAGTGCTGGGGCTTAATTGTGACTCGGGGTCTTTCAGCTGGACTAAAGGGTTAGATCTATATTAGGGAACAGGGTTTATCACTTAGAATCCCTAGAGCTTCAAGCACCTCTACATAGTGTGAGGCACCGAGAGTATCCCTTTTCGCCGGGGCATAGTGTACGGGTTAGTCACAGTTGACCTTAGGTTTGGGACGATGTGTCTTTAAATTTCAATGACTCATTAAACTTCAATTAGAGGTATAATACTAGTCTTGTACCTGAAACAATAGTCCTAGGGTGAGCATTATCGGGGTATCCCATTTTACTATCGATTGCCTCTCCTTATTCCTTTTGCTAGTTCTCCTTTTTTTTTACATTTATTTGCATTGACATTTTGAATCAACATCACAATTTGGTTTTCACTGTAGTTAAGTAGTAATACCAGTGTTTCCAACCAACTATTCCTTATGGATTCGACTATCCACACACTGGGGCATTTTATTACTTTGATGACCCGTGCACATACGGTACACACACGCAAGGGGTATGTCATGTTTTTGGCGCCGTTGTCGGGAAAAAGACGTATTGGAAGCATTTTGCACTTTGTTATTTTAGTAATTCATCACTTGTTCCATTTCACACTTTTTTATTCGTCCATCATTTTGATTTGTTTTTCTTTCTTTGATTGCAGCTCCAGGTTATGACCCAAGGTAACCCTTCAACATTGGTTGAAGGTGATCCAGACATTGGACGAAGAACTCATAGACGGGGAAAGGAACCTGTACAAGAACAGACAAATCAAGCCGAGATAGAAGTTGAGGGTCTGATAATATGGCAGAACAACATGAGCAACAGAGGACACTTTCAGATTATGCAAGACCCACAGTTCTTGGCACGCAATCTAACATTATGAGGACACCGATTACAGCTCAGAGTTTTGAGCTCAAACCAGGCTTCATCCAGACGTTATAATAGTCTGTACAGTTTAATAGTTTGGCTGATAAAGATTTGAACAACCACATCGAGAATTTCTTAGAAGTGTGTGAAATACTCAAGATTAATCAAGTTATGGATGATGCTATCAAGTTGAGGGCCTTCCCATTTTCCTTGAATGGGAGAGCAAAGCAGTGGCTATATTGGCGGCAGTGATGAGTTGCACTAGATGTGAGGGAGGACATGTTTATCTGATTGCCCGATTGCTATTGGTGGTATAACTTACGTGGAACAGGTGGATTTTATGGGAAATACAATAAGGGGTCATGGAAATCCACATAGCAACACCTACAGTCCCGGCTGGAGGACCCACCCAAACCTTTTTTGGAGTAATCAAGGGTAATAGAAGGCCATGCCACTATCGGCCTTTCAACAACAACAACAAGCCCCGAATATAGAGAATAGAGTTTTAGGGTGGAAAAATGGATAACTGGTTGGGAGAAGGCTTTAATCAAGTTCATTTAATCGTGAGAAACACAATTTTAGTCGGTTGAAGCCACACTTCACAACCACACTGCATCATTAAATAACTTGGAGAACCAAGTGGGACAAATTACAAAGTCACTTTGGGAAAGACCAAAAGGGAGTTTGCCTAGCAACATGAAGACCAATCTAACAGAACATGTGAAGGTGATCACTTTGAGGAGTGGTCGTGAAGTTGAGAGTAGGCTCCCTATCGAGAAGACAATGGTTGAGTCACCCTAGGAAGTAGAGATTGAGGAGAAAGCTAAAGAGAATGAGGTGGCACCCCCACCTTACAATCCACGAATCCCTTATCCTTCAAGGTTGATCCAAAAGCTCAAGAGATCAAGGAGATGTCACAAGAAGCACCCAATGTTAATGGGGATGAGCGTTCATGAAGTAAGGGTGACAAATCCTTGTGTGGTAACAAACTCGATAACTCCCCCTCTACCTTGCAAAAATTGTGTTCATCGTGCTTTGAAGTTGTAAGTAAGAATGCAATTTTCATCCATGAACCCTTGTGAGGTAAGGACAGGTACGTCAAGTTTAGTGATGTTAAACAAGCGCTTCTTGGGAGGCAACCCAAGTATTTACTATTTTTCTAGGTCTTAGTTTAGTGTTTGCATGAATAAAAGCTTTAGTGTTGGTGTGTTGATTTTTACATGCTATCGCTGTGTTTTTCTCATGGATTGTTGGTGTTTTAGTGTGCTTCATTGTGATTGGCAAAGTTTTTAGGTTGTTTGAGAATGTTTTCATGTTTCTCTGGTTAGTTCTTCAATGTTTATGCAGTCTCTATATAGTACGTTAGTGTTGTAGAAGTGTTTTGCAGAGTCTGTAATTTTTCAGAGTCATCCAAAGAAGACACACAGCCATGTGAAATTTCCACACTGGCGTATGTTTCCGTTCAAAGCTTAACTTCTTCATCCCGAGAAGATATAGGGGCGTGTGAACGCCCTTGTGAGTGACGTTGTTAATGGCACACGGGCGTGGGTAATTTTCATATGCCCGTGTGAAACTCTACAAAAGTGCCAAGTCTCCATCCCAAGAAGACACAGGGACGTGTGTATGCCCCTGTGGATGACCTTGTGGATGGCACACGGGCATGGGTAATTACCACACACCCGTGTGAAACTCGGCAAGGACTTCTTCTTCATTCCAAGAGCACAAAGGTGCGTGTGAGTGCCCCTATGAGTCCCCCTGTGAGCATCTACACGCTAGTGTGGAATTTACACATGGGTGTGTTGAACACTTAGCTAAAATTTTCGGGAGAACAGAGAAGCCACAGGGTTTCATACACGGGCGTGGGAAATTTTGACATGCCCATGTGGATGTGTTCAGAGGTAAAAAGAGCTATCTCGAGAGCATACAGGGGCGTGTGTATGCCCCTGTTAGTGGTCCTGTGGGAGTCACACTACGTGGGTAATTTCCACACGTCCGTGTGGATACACTGAACACCAAATGGCGCAATTTTTCTTTAAAACCTACTCCGGTACCTTCATTCTAAAACTCCCAAACGCTTAAAGAATATCTTCCTTCATTCTCCTGACCCCTCTCCCTCTATTTAAAGGTATTTATGTGAGTTTTCCTGCAGTCTTCAAAGTTTTCAAGTTTTCATTTAGTCGGTAAGCCCTTTCTTCGTTTTCTTTGCCAAATCCTTTATTTTCTTTGATCCATTTTGTCAATGTTGCATCTATTTCATGTTCAAATGGTTGGTGAATGACTTTAGAATGGTTTTGAAATGATTTCATGGTGTGTTTGGATGATTTTTGCGATTTTGCGGTGCGTTTTTCACTTCCCGAAGATCCACATAGGTGTGTGGAATTTCCACCCGACCATGTGGATATCTGCAGTATTTGTTTTTAAGTTCTAATTGATTAATTTTTCTTCCAATTTTTACAGGAATGGTGCCTAGATTGAAGAAAGCGACCGGCAGGCGTCTTCGCGAACCTTCACCTGAGTAGCTTGAGTTTGCCGTCCCCGAACATCAAGCACGATTTGAGCGGTTGCCCAAGTTGAAGTTTGGACAGTCTCGCTGCTTAGACTTGAGTGCTTTAAGATAGATATAGTTGGGAGATGAGATGGTCGATGAGGTCGAGATGTTGATCTCTGTGGGTAGCTCGAGGGTTGTTGTCCATACCAGAGCCAGTGATCCGTATGTTGACTTTAGAGGTGTTGCCGTCCTTCAAGTTTGATCGCTCGAACTCCAGTTTTGATAGCATAGACGCCATTCTGTTTAGAGCCTTTGCATAGTATCACAACATGAGCGTGAGTCAGTTTTCGATCTGACTTGGGCTCTACGACGAGGCTTATACTGACACTGAAGTGTACGAGCAGCTGCCGACAGATTATCCCAGCAGTTTGATGATGCAGCACGCATGTAGAGCATTATGTGGCCAGGGACAGTATGAGTCAGGGTTTTCCAAAGCGACATGCCTCTCCTGACTAGCTTATCGCTACATCCATGCCATTCTACGCAGATCAGTGAACAACCATGGTGACATTACAGGAGTTTTGAACCGACAGGAGTTGCTCTATCTATATTTGATGGTACAGAATGAGCCACTCCACCTAGGACACATCATGGAAGAGTACTTGTGTCATTAGGGATAGTATACAAGGGTTGGAGTCCTTTTCTTAGGCCCTTACATTACTCAACTCATCATGGGGATGGGTCTCTTAGATGCGATTAGAAGGGCCGAGAAGATCATCGTGCCATCTCCCCTCGGCATAGAGACTTTGAAGCTGATGGGCATGGTGAGGAGGTACAGAGATGGCGTGTATGTGATGATCATTGTCCCACCAGAGCCAGCCGAGAGTGAGGGTGACGCAGCAGAGGGGTCGCAGCCTGCTCTCGAGATGCAACAGGAGAAGATGGAGACCGAGACACCTACCACAGCACAGGAGTCACCTCCGGTGCGCATCTTCTCTCCGACTCGAGCCCATGATCACTTCAAGAGGCTCGAGAGTGCGGTGGTGGTGCTACAGTCGGATTTAACTGAAGTTCGCACTACACAGGCTGCGAACCATGCCAAGGTGATGGCACGTCTCGACACCTTACAACAGCTACTAGAGCGAGACGTGACTTCAACATTTGTTATGCAACCCCGAGGTTAACTAACACCTCCAGCATCACAAGGCAGCATCAACAATGGCAGCAGAGTAAGCAGAAGTTAACACCGACGCTTGAGGCGTCTTTATCTTTATTTGTCTTTATGTTTTTTGTATTTTATTTCTGCATTTTACTTTAGACTTGTATCACTCAGAAAGGATCTTCCTTCTGTGTTTATTTTTTATGTTTAGTTATCTCAAGTTGTATTTCATTTTTATGTCTTTATAGACTTGAGTTTATTTTGTTGTTTGTTAAGCTTCACTGAACCCCCTTGTGTATACGTGCAGATGGTCTTGTGATTCTTGGAATTGAGGAATAGTCATGGGCATGGTCCTGTAGCTTTTCACATGGCTGTGTGTGCTCTATAACCCATTGGAACTCAATTCTCGATGAGATTTGCTCCATCAAACATACCACTAGGAGTTCAGGGGAGTATTATTTCAATTGCCTTTCTCCACATACAAGTTTTTATTGTTATACTTCTTTATTGTGCTTGCATGCGTATATTGAGGGCAATGTACGTCTTAAGCGTGTGTGTGTGTGTGTGTGTGTTGGGGGGAGGGGGGAGGGGGGCTAGTTCACATTACATGCGTTCTATACTTATGCATTCGTTGTTCATGCTCATGTAGCCAATGGCGGCTCACCTTAGTTTCAATGGTTGTAATCTTAAGTTTAGAAGAATTTTTAACATTGAATATATCATGCTCTAGTTTTACTTGAATTTTTATTAATTTTTGACCGATTGACACTTGTTGCAATACTCATTCATTAAACCTTGTGGAAACTCAAGTTCAACATTTAAGCGACTGTTTTAGCATGTTTCTTGTTTTAATTCCTTTGAAAAAAAATGTTTTTGTTTTGTTGTTTATTAGGGGTGGAAAGAGCTACCACCTATGAAGTATGAAGCTGCTCTCATAAGTCGGATAGTAGTTATGCCCTAATGAGAGAAAAAGCTATCTCATGGGATAAGTGAAAGCTACCACCTCGAAAGTGTGAAAGCCACCTTGGCGACCGCTTAGGAAAGGGCTACCTTAGAGGATGTGTGAAGCTACTACCTTTTCTTTTTGTATATAAATAAGTCCTTTTTGATAAGAGCTTTGAGGAGTACATGTTGGGTTGACTTGAGTAAGTTTACACACACTACACAACATCGGGTTTGTTGTCATTTTTTATTCAAGTTTTTAGCTAGAGCAATGATTCCTATTTTCCGGTGTTTGAACTTTTCCTTACTTGTAGAATGCCTTTTTTGCATGCCTTTGGTGAACCTAAGGCCATGCACTTTCAATTTTTCCTTCTTGTATGCTTGAATGTTTTATTTTTCTTGAGAAAAAGCAAAAGCTTAAGTGTGAGGGAGTTTGATTAGTGCTTGTGTATAAGTAATACGAAGTATACTTTTCTTACATTGAGCATTTACTTTTATCCGATTTTATGGCTCATTCGTGTGTATTTGTGTTCTTTTGGGCATTTACGGTTGTGGAGCCATGGTTTGAAGAAAGGAAGCAAAAGTAGATCATGGACGCAATTGTTAATGAAGTTCTTTGGATTGAACAAAGTAAAGACACAAGTTGTGCTCAAAGACATGTGGGTGTGTGCCAACCTCAATTGTGCTCAAGTGAATACACAACATGGAGGGGCACAAAGGCAGTCACACTCATATGTTCCGACTTGTGCAACATTATCAAGAGCTTCGTCAATGTGGTTTTATTGAAGACACGACGTGATCTACTGTATGGATGTATACCCATTCATGCGGCCTCAATGAAAAGAGTGGATTCGGGAGGATTCTGGTGAAGTATCGCAGTAGTTTACTGTAGTAAAACACTGCAGCAAAAACTGTAGTAGTTACTGTTTATAGCTCACAGGAAATGAAGACCTGGACATCCACACACGTATGGAAATTCCACATGCCAGTGTGGATGCCCGATTCTAGCCCTATAAATACCACTTTGAGAGTTTTATTTAGGGATCTTCTTCCTATACCTTGCCCATCTTCAGGGGAGAGGCTGCTAGGGTTTGGAGAGGCGTTTGCTAGGTTTTTGGAGCTGTTCTACGGCCTTCGACATTGAGTTCCTTTGGAGGAGAACTATTCGGTGAGGTGTGCCCTAGGTTTGACAAGTGAACCTTTGTAGAAGATGAGGCGGCTCCACAAGACCATCAATAGGGACTATAAGGGTTTTTCTTTATGGATTGCTTGCACTTATCCTTGATTTCATATTTGCTTTTGTATTGCTTTATGGAGAGCTAAACCCCTAATGGGTTCTTGGACTTATAAACCCTAGGAATGCTTTAATTGAGCTTCAACTTGGAATGCTTGTTGATTTGATTTTCCCTTAGAGTGACACTAGGGTTGAGAATATATATCTTAGTAATCCTTGCGAATGAGTGGCTCTTCACTAGTATTAGACAAAGTAAGGTGAAGAGGGTCGAGATGGTAAGTCGAGAGGTAGCGGAACACACCTTTTCCCTTCTGATGTGATTTATCACTACAAAAAAATTGTCATATAGCGACACTTATCTATAGTGATGGCCAAAATTCGTAGCTATAAACTATTTTTACCAACAGTACTTTAAAACTGTCAGAATAGACAAGATATTTACTAACAGATTTCAGTCCGTTAGTATAACTATTATTGTATTCTTACTTTTATCTATAGTGAAGCTCAAATTCTATAGCTATATACTATTTTACCAACAATATTTTAAAATTGTTAGAATAGATAAGATATTTACTAATGGATTTTATTTTGTTAGTATAGCTATTATTTTATTTTGACTTTTATCTATAGTGAAGGTCAAATTTCGTAGATATAGACTGTTTTTACCGATATTACTTTAAAATTGTGAGAGTAGACAAGATATTTACTGACGAATTTCGTTTCGTTAGTATAGCTATTATTGTATTCTGACTTTTATCTATAATGACGGTCAAATTTTGTAGCTATAGACTATTTTTAGAATAAATCAAGAATTTACTAACACCTATTTTTCCATTGGTATAAATATAAAATATTGTTGTATATTGAATATTATTTATGGTAACGGTCAAATTGTGTAACTACAAATGGTTTATAATACAGAAATTTTATAACTATCACAATAAATTTGACATTTCTTGACAGTTATGTGTTCGTTGGTTAAATATACAAAATATTTTTTATTAAAATATTATAAAACATCCTGTTTTAATCCTTTTTAATAGAAAAATATATTTTTAATTGTTATTTTTTATTAATAAGTTAAATAATTACATTAAAAATATTTTTTTAAATATATGAAAATAAAAATTTTAATTTGTAAAAAAAAAAATTTATTTTTTACTAATAATATTAATAATTATGAAAATTATTTTTTAAGAAATATATATTATATTTTTTTAAAAAAATAAATGTGTTATATTTACAATTATTTTAATAACTCACTAAAAAAATCATAAATCTAATTTTAGTCATTGTTAATATCGAAATTTACTCTATGTTTTACTAGTTTAACACATTAAAAAAATAAAATTCAAATTAATTCTTCAATGCCTCACTTTACATTAACATATTTATATTTTAAAAAAAAAACAAAATCACCACTATCTTTCTCTCAACGGCTCACCCTTCACTCACTCTCTCTCTCTCTCTCTCTCTCTCTCTCTCTTTGTCAACTCTTCCATTCATCACCAGAACCCTTCCATCCATCGCACCATCAATCATAACGCTTCCATCCATCGCACCATACCACTGGAATCAAGCGCCTGTGAATGAAAGTCTCCGAAAAACTTCATCTGGCGACATTTCCATCAAAATCTAGGTATGAATCTACACCCTTCACTCACACTCTCTCTCTCTCTCAACTCTTACATTCATCACCAGAACCCTTCCATCCATCGCACCATCCATCGTAATGCTTCCATCCATTGCACCATACCATTGGAATCAAGCGCCTGTGAATGAAAGTCTCCGGAAAACTTCGTCTGGCGAGGGCATTTCCATCAAAATCTAGGTATGAATCTACATCCTCCGTTAACATCTCCATTAGCTAGGGCATTTCCATCCGGAGAGAGTAGTGGTCCGGGACAGTAAAGATGGAGATGAGGAGGCCGGTAGTGGTGGTGGTTGAGGGGTGGAAAGAGAGGAGGACGAAGAGTGGGAGAGTGAAGAGGTGGAGTGATGAGAGATAGTGGAAAAGTGATTGGAGGTAGTGGGAGAGTGATGAGTGAAGATCATCAGTGGGAAAGTGATGATTGATGAGTGATGAGGGAAAGGTTATTAATGTCTATATTCTAGTATGTTAACTATTCTGTTGGTTACTTTGCTATATTTTTCATCATGCTCGGTCCTTTTTTCACAGGATTATTAGATCCTTTCTGGTTGAAGAACAAAAGATTGTAAAGAAAGTTCTCAAGATTCAGAAGGCCAAAAAGAAACTATCATCAAAGAGCTAGATTATAGATAAAAAGTTTTCAATTATCGTTTGCTTTGAAGAATTTTGCTTAAATTCTATGATGATGATGAAAATTTTACCAAGTGGCTGCTGTACTTATATCGAGCTTGTTGTATTTCTATGACATACATTGGATTAAGTTCTGTTTCAATCGTCAAGAGTGATATTTCAAAACATATTTTTGATCAAGTGTAGTATGCTGTCAACATCTCTCTAGGACAAGGTGAAGATTATTAAGTGAAATATGGATTCATCCACTCATGGATGGATCCATGTCTTGGACTTTAGCATCCATGATGCTTGAATCAGTTGTTTTAGCTGTTGAAGTCTTTTCTTGTTGAGTTTTAGAGTTTGTTTTCTTGAAAAATCCTATAGAATGCCTAGGATTCCTGAAATGAATGAATTGAGTTTTGTTGAATTGTAAGGAAATAGATTGATGATGAACATATAATACAGGTTAGCATTCTGAGCTCATACATCATTCACTTGGTTTGTTTGTTAGTGATTTATTTAAAAGATCCACTTGGTTTGTTTGTTGGTGCTTTATTTAAAAGATGAATAATGTGAACTCATCAACTACCTATGAGATTCTTAATAGTAGTACTTATGATCAACTTCCAATCATTTTATTCCACTGAGCAACTATATAAACTTGGTTAATTAAAATCTAAAATATTTATTCATTTCGGTGGTGTTGCTTATGTGAATGCATAATTTGTAGTTATCTAACAAAAGAAAAGAATTAAAAGGGAAAAAGAGGAGGAAAAAAAAGAAATTATCCATTATTTGTCCATAATGATTTATAAGGTTGTATATTTAAAGGATGTTCCTATTCTTTAATATATGATGTACTCTCTCCATTCCATCATAAGTGCTCAAAATTATAAAGTTTTTTTTGGTTCTTGAGTTTGTCCAGTGTCACACTTCAACTGTATGCCTGCAAAACTGTGTAACATGTTTAATAATATGTTTGTATTTTATGTTTGATCTTGAACAAGTCAATGCTATTCTAATGATATTCTCGTAATCCTATTTAATAGCTCATGTGGTTTGCTATCTTCATAAATGCAACATGTGGTAACTGCATTTTTTCTTGTCTCACCTGGTTTTCAACCAAATGGCTGCCCCTATTATTTATTTATTTTTTCTTTTATAATTGGATTAGTGGTGAGGAGTGTTTCTTGTTTTATTATATGTTAATATGTGTTGTGGTTATCCTTTTCTTACATATTGTGCTTGAATGTATCTACAAGCTAATGTTGCTTTAAGACTACTTGCTATTTGATTTTTTCAGTAATTATTTCATGTGTCTTATATTGTTTACTTCATAGTAATTTTCTTAATTTTTCTCTATTCATATTCTTAAATAAGAGTCTTTCTTTCCTAGTATATCATGTTAATATCCGTCTATTAAACACTTGTTCTGCTATCTTTCTCATGTAGTTATGTACCTTTTTTTACTATAAGGTGCAAATAGGAGTAGTTGTTGTTTCTTAAGATGTGTGGAACCTACATATTTTTAATGATGTTCCATCTATGTAAGTTTTTGTTTTCAAGAACTTAAATCTAACTGCTACTGTTTTCAAACACAGTTTTTTTTTTATTACCTTGGGTAAATCTAGAGAATTAAATTGACATCTTCTGTATCAAAGCACTCATTTATTGATTTATTATTATTATTTGTTTTTATTTGTTCTTTGCTAAGTTTTGTATCAACATCTTCTGTAATGGCCCCCATCTTGATCAACTCTTAACTTGCTTTTCTGGTTATCTCTTCTTTAGCCTTTTTCGGAATCTTTTAATTAGCCATGTGACCATTGCTTTATTGTATCCCTCCTCCTGGGTCACTTGTCCCCCATTTTAGTATTCTAATTATTGAACATATGATGTGAATATTAACTTTTTTTTATCCTTTACATGTTTATACTTTTACTAATTATGAGAAGGAAAAATATTTATAATTTTTTTTAATATGCACATGACTAGTCTCTAAGGTTAAAAACTTGGTTTTTATTATTATAGAACTCATGTGTATAACTTGTGGCATTAGTGATTATTTTATGATTTGATCCTATAATACATATTCATGTTTGCAAAGCCAATTCACAGCACAAATTAAGCAAACATGGATGAGTATGTTGCTATTAAATAAATGTTGAAGCTCTATGTTTTGAGTTATTAAGATTCCAATGCTCTATATTAATTTATTGTTTAAATTTTTATCATAATGTAATTGTAAATATGTGGACTAGGATCGATACTCACACCAACCAAAACGCCATTTGTGAACAAGACCAATAAGTAATTGTATATATATATTGTATATTTATATATATATATATATATATATATATATATATATATATATATATATCTTGTATAATTTCAATTTCAGTATTGTTATCTTCATTGCTTTTATTACGCTTTTT